>NW_019720729.1:430846-432146 GCF_002891405.2 Cryptotermes secundus | reverse complement strand
AGGGGACCTAATATGGATTCCACCTCACACTATGTGAAATCTTTAACTATTGTAACCTACTGTAATCTATTGTAAGTATTGTAACTTTATTCTCTTATTGTAATCAGCCAATGTACAGTAACTGACTTGTCCGATATCATGTAACAATGATCTGTAGAGATGAAATAAATACATACATACATATTCTACCTTTTCCTTTTTTGTTCTTGTAATGTATTTGTACTTGTAGTATTTGGGCATTATGGTCAGAGAGCCCCGTTTCCACCACTATAAAGTTGTATTCCCATAAGCCCTTGTTTAGTATTGTGACATGTTGAGCAACGGAGGACCCCTATCTCCCCAGCGGCACGTGGCGGTAATGTATCACTCTCGTTACTACTTGTCGCAGGACACCACTCCCCCCCTGGCGTCGGTGACGTGCCGAGCGGAGCCGAAGCGAGCTGAATCCCAGCGCACTGGTCGCTATGCAACACGGATAAACAGTGGTTGCGATAGACGACCCTAGCAACAGCGAACGGAATAAAAGCCGGCCGAGCAGCAAGCGAGAGTCAGTGTGTTTGTTATCAACAGTTCTCAAGGCAGCAGCCTATGAGTGGAGTTGAAATAACAGCCGTCGCGGAAAGAAGTACCGGACGTGTGTGTAACTGAGAATTAATTGGGAGTGTGATATAGTTGGACTTATATAGCTCCCGTACTGTGAAAACGTGTTGACTACTGACAATAGAGTGAATTGATTATTGCGAATAGGGTTATAAAGTGTAAAACCCCGCAACATTGTTATAATTAATTGTAGCCGTTACTTGTAGGTTGTTGAATAAACCAGTTAACAATCTCTACGGCGTATTCAGTAATGAAACACGTTACATTGGTGTCAGAATTGGGATTTGGACTTACGCATGTGACCTACAAGAGTCAGTAACTAAAACACATTACACTGGTGTCAGAAATGGGATCAGTAACGAAACACGTTACACTGGTGTCAGAAGTGGGATACGAACTTGCACACATGACCAACGGGATTCGAACTCAAGACACGCTACACTGATGTCAGAAGTGGGATTTGGACTTACACACGTGACCAATGAGCTTCGAACTCAAGACACGTGACAGTATTATTTGTTCTATGGCTGTTTGGCTTTTAGGTCCTATTCTTGTTGGGACATCAACTATTCATGATTTATTTAAACCGTCTTGCAGTGCATACACTCATCTATCTCCTTCTCTCACTCGCACTACATGTTTCGGCACAAAAATACCCAGCTCAGGTGCTTACTCAACACACGCAGTCATGGGAGCTTGC
>NW_019720729.1:416632-430502 GCF_002891405.2 Cryptotermes secundus | reverse complement strand
CAAAACGAAGACAGAACACACACACAGACCCAGCAGGCCCAACAGTATAACACACGCAGTCATGGGAGCAAGACGCAACAAAAGCACAGTGAGTATTATTAAAAATTATAATACCACAAGTAATAAATAAAATACGGAACGCAGTATTAATGAATAAAAAAAAATTCACGTTACAGACACACACGATAGTGAAGGAGTGCTCCAACAGAGGAGGATGGGCATGACTGGCGTAGTGAGATGCGACGTAGCGATGAGGAATCCTGAACAATTTTAATATTTTTAACGTTTGACATTTGTCAATGTATATGATAGATATATATTTTAGTTATTTTAATGTGAGGACAAGGCATGCAATGAACTAGTTTGGCGTGGATTGAGTAAGCACCTGAAGATGGCATTTTTGTGCCGAAATATGTAGTGCAAGTAAGAGAAGGAGATAGATGAGTGTATGCACTGCAAGACGGTTTAAATAAATCATGGACTTAAATCAGTGCAACAGGACGCTAAAATATAACATCAACTATTGCCTGTCTGTAGTTGTGGATTAACACTTCTTTTTAGAAAATCTACATTGAGATCTCCTGCTATAATAATGTTCTTTCCTTTATTGGTCAGATTGCTAAGTACTGTGTCCAAGTTTTTTATAAATATGTTGATATTGCTATTAGGGGTTCTATATATACAGATTATGATAGTATTAAATTGTATAAGTTCAATTATGCTGGCCTCAAAGTGTTCTTGATTTAAGCTTTCAAACAGGTTACAGGGTTTTGCATCTAGATTTGTTTTAACATAAATGCATGAGCCTCCATGCAATTTATTTTTCCTACAGAATTTTATCAAGGAATAGTTTTCAAAGTTATAATAATCTATTTCTCTTTCATCCAACCAGTGTTCAGTGATAGAGAGTATATCCGATTCTGACGTTTTGTTTGATAATAGCACATCTATATTCAGATTCTTGTTGTTTAGACTTTGAACATTTTGATGTAATAATTGGACGGTTGAACCTATTTTATTAGTATTCTTGAGAGTGCCAGTAACAGCTCCAACAGTGGCTATTCCTCTGCCTCTGGATCCAATCCTCTCTTCACAGGCTTCCATACAGAGCTGACTGCCCTGATTAAATCAGAATTACTCTACAACACGTGATTTACCACAGATCAGTTCATCTCAGCTTCAGGTCCCTTGAAATTCATGACCAGACATTTTTATTTTTTCAACTGAACCTTTGCTGTCATAGCCCTTATGTAACACCCTTTCAGATGGGAGATGAGTTGGTCGCTTATGAATATGCTTGGCATTTCATCAAGTGTATGTATTGCACATATAGCATTTTATTGAAAATTCCTCCTTTTGCACTATATATAAGTCCTCTGTCAGTGCAGGCTTTGGAAAGCAGATAATGCCAATTGTATTTCTCTTATGCTACAATGGCAACTTAGTCACTTGAACGATTGTAAGCTTGAACACTGCCAAGTTTAAGCCACTTGTTTTTGAGTGTCTGGGTTTGCCTTGTTCTATGGTGTGAAAATATTGTAACGTTTTTCGTTACTGAATACGCCGTAGAGATTGTTAATTGGTTTATTCAACAACCTACAAATAATGGCTACAATTAATTATCACACAGTTGTGGGGTTTCACACTTTATAACCCTAATCGCATTAATCTGTTTGCACTGTTGCGGGGTTTCATGATTTATAACCTTATTCGCAAATCAGTTCACTCTGTCTTCAGTAGACTACACGTTTCACAGTACGGGAGCTATACAAGTGTCACTGTGTTACACACTCCCAATTATTTCTCAGTTACACACACGTTCGGTACTTCTTTCCGCGACGGCTGCTATATTTCAACTCGCCGACGGCAACATTACAACAACTCTCCTCGCAGGCAGCGCAGCTCTCTTATATAGTGGCTGTGTGTGCCTGTTACGTAGCAACGCTGTTACCGCACGCCGTCTTACGTCACTGTGCGGAGGGGGGATGACGGAGCGCTGACTCACCCGTCGCGTCACTGCTGGTGGGGCGTTCTCCATTGCGCACCATGTCACAATATTCATTCTCATGATTCTGTATGACTTCTGCTTGTTGCCTGCACAATTTTGTTATATGATTGTACACATATGAAAGGTTGAAAGCCGTGTGCAAATTGTGAACCTTGGAATATTTCCAGTGGTGCTGATAACTTTGGTAGACTTGAAAGGATCCTGACAGAACTATTAGGCTTATTTTGGACTCTATCCATCATCTGGTATATAGAAGACAAAAACCACAACGTTTCGGAGACTGGATCTGATTCCATCCTCAGGTGGACGGGGCAGGATAAACCTACTCAGTTGGGCCCATTAGAAGGAGCTAGTCTCAATCACTGTCTTCTATATACCAGATGACTTTGTTTTGTGGGTGCTACAATTTTAAGATAGTCAGAGGGAGCAGAGTAATTATTTATGTCATTGGTTCAGCCAGCTGGTGTCATTAAAGAGGAGATAGTTCATATTATTTTTATAGTCTTGTTAAATTGACTTACGTATGGATCTGAAATTTGGACTATAACAAAAAAAGCAATAAGCAAAAATTAAAGCTGTAGAAATTAAATTTTTGAGGAGTGTAGCAGGCTACACAAGGAAGGACCAAATAAGAACGACTAAAATTAGAGAAGAACTGAACATCATGGATTTAAATAATAAAATTCTAAAATCCAGATCACGGTGTAAATATCTTGTTCTACAAATGGAAGAGAGGCAAATTTTGAATAAAATTTTAATGTGAAAGCCAAAAAGACAATGAAACATAGGGCACGCACAGTTAAATGAAGGGACCAATGGAAGGATGGAACACACCAAATGTGGCCTAGACCATGCTGCTGTTGGTGGTCAATACGAATATAAATTGTTTCCTCCTAATTTATAGTTTGTGCTGTTTCTTTCATTTTTATTGAATGTTACTCATGGAGCATAATATTATTTGTTGAATTATCTCTGCTTCATTGTCGTACCAGTTTATCATAACTTATCTGTCTGCAAGCTCAGAATGCATGTGTTGATAGATTTGTATATGGCTGCTTCGCTTACAGAGTTATGACATGTATGGATATAATGGTGCATTGGACTATGATAACCACCCAGGGGAACCCCATACAGACTCCGATTATGATCGGCAGAGCTATAATCTTCCTGAGACGGTGAAGAAGTTCTTGACATACTTCCGGAATTGCATCAGTGAAGGCTTAATATTTGAAATCCAGAATTTGTACGAGAGCTCGTAAGTATGAAAGGATGCATTCTGGTTGCATCATACACTGGTATATTCTATATGGTGATGCATAGGATTATCTGAGTGTCAGTAGCAAAAGTGTAAGGGTACAGTACAAAATTAATAGTGAAAGGAAAAGTAGAACACATGCAGAAGCATTATACAGGGAAGGAAGTAGTGGGATGAAAAGTTAAACAGTTCCATCTAGTGTGACTGGTGATGATATTGTGAGTGTGATGAACCAGAATGAAACAGATCAAAGTAATGGGAGTTTGGCATTAGATTGCTGAGTGCATGTTGTAATTTTAACTTGTTTCTGACGAATGTTCTCAATCTTCTGTCTGTGAGGACCATGGTGGGTATCATAACATATGGGGGAGGGGGGGGGTGTTATTTACTTCAAGTAAAGTGAATTTTTAGCTTGCTTTCCTTATTTTGAAAACATAAATGTAAGCTTATGAGATTACCTTGCTGTCTGTAAGTGTATACTTGTATGTATGTGTATATGTGTCTGTACATGTATCGACCCCCTTAATTAACTTCTGAATGCCTGAACCAGTTTTTATGAAACTTGTTATGTGTATCATGGCACCTGAGTCCATCTCAACAACATACTTCATAATCCCTTGCATCAATAATACCAACTTTACTGCCTCTCAAATTGCTGAACAGCATTAAGGGGGAAACCATGTGATGTGATGCCTGAAAGCTGGAGTATCGGAGCCAGAAAAGGGCAGCCATAATTCACTAAATACATTCCCATGACAGCGAATACACACACAACAGTAGAGGAACTGTTGGATGCAGTGTTTGCTATGTGATCTGTGCCAAGGCCCACCTTCAATTTGTAGTGAAAGAAAGTAGACGGTTAATTCTTCCCAAATCTTCTTGTTCATGAAATTTTAACTGAGCCCAGCTCCAGAATTCTGAATGCAGTGTCTCCTTGGCCTTCTGCTTGCTATTTATACTGCAAGTACATATATAATTTCTTATTTTTGGCCATCTACCCATACATGTTTTGTTTATGTGATGTTTTAGATTTTTCTATATACAGTAACTTCAGATATATTATGAATATAAAAGTTTACATGTATGCCACTTTCACTTGTATTGTTGTTGTTATTGTCATTGTTTTCTAACTGTGTAGTTAAGGTCCAAAAGTTCTCAGTTTTGTCACCTTGATTCTTATGTTGATTCTTGCTGCCTCACTGTCCACATATTATGACTGTATTTTGTGAGTGGTTTAATTAATTTTTTTTTTAATTTCAAATATATATTTTTGGACATTATTTTGCTTAAGTATCATAAAATAATTAAAATTCTTATTCCATATGAGTCCATCATTTGAAACCCATAGTTTTTTGACTGATGTAGGCTGTACTGAATGTCAAGAGCCCATTTACTTTGTATTAAAGTGCAGGTACATGTACAGACACAGATATTGTCTTGAGTTACTGGAGATGTCCCATCCCTGTTGTATGGAATCCCCAGAATGATCCTGGAATTTCTCCCAGAGTGATACAAGCTTGAATATGCCACTGTGGTAGAAGTTCATTGCAGTATTTCACAGCCATGTGCACAGTTTGCTGGATTGCCTCATTTTCATAGTGCTGGTGCCTTGTGTCCTCTTCTAAGGACTCAAAACAGGTGGTAGTCAGAAGGGGCCAAATCTGGACTGTAGGGAGGTTCGGGAAGCAGTTCCCAGCACTGTTAATTTTTCTCCATGTCAGGTGTGCAGTGTGGTGTCCATTATTGTGTTGAAGAATGACATGTTTATTTTCAAGCACTGAATGATGAAGTGTACATCACAGTTTCTGGAGTATCGGAACAAAGTTAACCCTTTCGCGCAGTCATTTAAATACCGCTGCCGTGTCTCTCCGGCGGTAATATATTCAGCCGACCATTTAAATTTTGCTCGAAAGTAATTTATTCATCATTGTTCTTAAATTATATGAGATAGGAACATGAAACTTTCACTAAAATGATCTTAAAAGTGATATAGGAACATGAAACTTTCACTAAAATGATCTTAAAAGTGGTTTTATAACCTTACCTTATAATATGAGCGCCCGGTATCTTGGCAATGGAAGCAGGTGACGCCTTGAAGCATTCTTCTAAACACAACGCTGCCTCACATTCACCACACCAATATTGTGTATCTTTTCTTTGGCCCTTTTTTTGAACCACACATCTTCTGTGTGGCCTTGCCTTCTTCCCCGTGGGGGGAATACAAGAGGAAATGTCTCTCCGTGAGTCAGTTAGCTTGCCAGATTAGCTGCAGTAAATTCAAGCTTTATGTTATCATAACAAGGTGTTGGTGCTATGCATTCCATCCATTTTGGCTGCAGCAGATGTTGTAGGGGTGACCACAGAATTCATGAAGTTATTCTAAGAACTTGCTGGTATGTAGTGCACGAAAGCAGAGCTTAGCTGGCTCAAAAAAATATTTATGGTCATCCCTCGAAACGACCACCAAGGTCAGTTCGATAAAATGGAGTCAACTGGAGCGATAATACATGAAGAAATGAGTTCTTTTCCCCCCACACACACACCCGTATCGTCACAGGGGGTGACCACAGTGTTCTGCCTTAATTCGTGATGTTATTCTAAGAACTGGCTGCTATGTACTGTGCAAAATCAATCGATCTTGCAAGAATAACTTTTTGGACATCCCTCTTCTAAGAATTCTAATTGAGTGTGTTAGTGTGGCCAGCTCAGGGCAATATTATATTATAAACACAGCACATATCACATCTCTGCTGTTTATAACTTCATAGGAAAGAAAACACGCCATTCATAACAGTTTGAATGAGGAAACCACTACCAGAAGCAACACGATTTTGCTGCAAGACAGGCATATGTAACGATGACTTAACGCAACTAAACTCGTGAATCATTATATATTGTTCTTCTGACAACAGGCCAGCGAAAAATCTAACAATCTACAGCAAAACCATCAATTATTATGGGCGTTATAACATAGGTGTGCAGCTGGACGATACATAGACGTCGAACCCCCGCAGACGATTTAAATACCTTGAAGAAACACGCTGAACAGTTAACTGTGTTGATAGTTTCCTTTTTGGGCAGGAAATCAGCAGTATGCACCCATCACAATTGTAGAAAATTGTTCCCATTTTCTTTCAGGCCAGAGGTGTGGTTCTGGCCTTTGTTTGAGGTACTGTATGATGCCATTCAATGCCCTGTTGTTTTGGGGTTGAAATGGTGGAACCAGCTGTCATCACCACTCATGATGTTCAGTGGGGAATCATCACTTCGGCTGCATGTTGTTGAAGCCACTGTGATAACACGTTTGTCCTTTCATGCTCATCTGTCAGCAGATGGGAAACCCAGTGACTACAAGCTTTCTGGTATCCCAATATCTTTATCATTTCCTACATGGCATTGTGTCAAATGTCAGGCTGCCCTCTGGTGTCCCTAACTGTCAGCCTTCAGTCTTCTATCTTGAGCATGTCAACTTTTTGCTCATTGCATTCTGTGGTGGTGGTTCTTGGTCAGCTCCTGCAAGGAAGATTGGGCTTGCCCCTGATACTGTCTTTTATGTTTCACTTATGTCACACACTGTTGACACCACCAGAGAATCCCTATAGACATGAAAAGTCTGTGAAAGATGTTTGCAGCAGAATTGCTCTTGTTTACAAGGAATTCAATCATAGCACTCTGATGAAATGTTTTAGTTTATGTATTACAGTATATCTTCTTTATCGCTATCAGGGCCCCTGTCACTATGATAGGGAGAAGTGTGTCTGTCAGAATCAGAATCTGGAGTCATTTCTTGTGCTGTGTCTTTATAGAAACTAGGTAAATGTACAGGAATGTAAATTATTTGAGATTTGAGGTTCTTGTGGGGAACTGTGCACAGTATTATGTTTTGGGATATGGCACCATGTAGTTTGGTAGAGGTTTGCCAGCATCTTGCCTCCATAATCGGGGTTGAAAATTAGGCCACACAAGCAAGCAGTATTGAGAGTGCCTGCTGCTTGCCTGCCTAACTCTTTAGCTGTGGAGATTGATGGAGGATCTTCCTCTGAAACACTGTTAACTTCTACCATAATATATGGTGCGACTTCCCTGAAGGTAATACTGTTCAACATAACTTGTGGTGCTTATAAATATATAGTTTCATGCATGGGTCATTTGATTCATTCTTAACAATATAGTTTTTATTTGAAGTTTCTGACTCTACTGGGGATCCTTGACTGGACTCAGGCAGGCAAAGGGACTCATACGAGGACCCTCTGCTGAAAGAGTGAAGAAACTGTTGAAGTTAAACAGGAACCAGCTACGATGGGTGGTGGGACTGCTTACAGGACACTGTCACCTTAAAGGACACCTCTTCAAACTAGGACTAAGTGATAGTCCCACTTGTGAGAGGTGTCAAGAAGAAAATGAAACAGCCACACATATCCTGTGTGAATGTGAGGCCTTAGCTTATTTAAGATTACGTCACTTGGGTACGTACTTTATGGAACCAAGTGACTATTTAGACACCCCCATGTACAGAATCCTATGCTTCATTCGAAGCGCAGGATTGCTGAGGGGATAATCAAAAGGAGAAGCACAATGGATCATTGTAGGTCGCGGTGCAAGGGCCGAGAAGGCCCACCCCTTATACATTCATTCATTCATTCAAGTTTCTAACTCAAGAAACTTGTATCATTATTTGCTGCAGAATTCAACATTTAAATTGAATACTGCTCCAGTCAAGGGAAAGTATAAGGTATTTAAATGCCCCAAATGATAGAGGTTAATATAACCATCTCATCTCTTTCTTGGTTATCCGAGTCAGTGTTTACCAAAGTGGGGGACCATTGCCTCCATGGGATCTGATGATTTTTTCCTGGTATCAATGAAAAAGTTTTAATAACAGAGATGCAAAATTAATTTTAATTAAAAAAACACCAAATTTCCTTACAAACATGTAATTTAGGACTATGCTAGAAGCCGGAAGGTCACAGGTACGATTCCCAATGAGATGGATTTTTGCTATTTACCTAATCCTTCCAGCCACATTATGGCTCTGGGGTCAACTCAGCCCCTAATAGAAATGAGTACCAGGAATCTTCCTGGGGGGTAAAGGGTGGCTGGTGCATAAGGCTGACAACCTTACCGCCATCTGTGAGCCTATTGTCTAGACAAAATGTGGGAGCCTTGACATCTCACAACCCCTTGGGCCTTCATGGTGTGTCACAGGGATAGCTATACCTTTTACATGTAATTTAGTAGAAAATATACTTCATAAGTATTATTAAGGTTCGTTAGTAACTATTTTCTGAAGTTGTTAAACTATGTCATTTACATAGGTTTGGGGGGGGGGGCTTAATATTTTTTAAAGAATTTGGAAACCACTGATCTAAGCGGTCACTGGTCGAGATTTCCCCACCAAAATTATGTTTCCTTTAACCAAGCTACATGTTCAGGCAATTGTAAGTGCCCTTATTTGACTCTAAATGACCTGCGTAAATCAGAGAATTCTTTATTTGACATATTCCATGGGATATTAACTTAGGACCGAATGTTTTCTTGGGTACCTTTTTTTCAGATACTTTCATTTGATGTTTTTTAAGAGTGAGAGACAATGTGTCAGCCATGTGATGTCTCCGCGAGGATTTTGTGATAATTTGTGTTTTTAATCTGTGTTATGTTAAGGTTTCCAAAGCTGACAGAACAGTATTTTGAGAAGAAGCCGTGGCCTGAGGAATCAGAGGTTGCACATTTGGTGGACAATGATCAGGTAAGTTCATGTAAATAGTTTATCATAGTTTTAACTTTCAGGCAATGTTTTGAAGACAGTGTGTTCATATGAATGGTATTTTCATTTTCAGGTGTTCTTAATCCTCTATAAAGAATTATACTTCCGGCACATATATGCTCGTGTGTCTGGTTGCCCAACCTTTGAACAAAGGTTCAATTCATTCTACAATTACTGTGACTTGTTCAACTACATACTGAGTAAGTACTGATAATAATATTTTCTGTGAAGTTCTTTATTCATATCTGTTCTGCTATAATCGTTTTCAGTTAACAGCTATCTCATCTGGTGAGAAATGCCAAAGTGAATGTCATATCAAGAGACAGGATATTAGGACACAAAAATTTAGCGGATTCCTAACCACAGTGTGTATATTTAATATGGAGACAGCTGTCAGAAGTCGCAGGATAGTTCTTGTAGGTCTTTGCACCTCCGAACATTGCTTTTAGAAGCTGCAACTTAAGTTGCAGTATAGAATATGCAACTCTGTGTTTTCCATACAGATGTGAGATGGCAGACCAGACCAATTTATATAAGGTGTCAGATATGTGATTCTCATAAATGGGGGGGATAATATTAAAATGGATCAGAAATAAGATGGGAAGGTGTATTCTGGATTTGTCTGGCTCAGGAGAAGGAACAGATTCTACAAATTGCTGTGAATTTCTCGATTAGCTGAGCAACTACTGGCTTCAAAAGGAGAACTTAGTTATATGACTCAAGTTTCTCTCCATCACCTAGGCAACAGTATGTTCTAATGCAATGTGGAGTGTGTCATGTTTGCTGTACATGATCCTAGGACAACATGGTGGGTAATTTTAATTGTGCATGAATTCAAAATCAAGTTTTTTTGTTTAGATTGATCAGGTAAAGGAATAGCAAACATTTTTGGAGTCCAATTCACACTGAGCAGTGTAGGTAGGTACTTAGAAATAGATTTAAAAACTTTGTGGTTTACAGCAGTACTCAATATGATGTTTTTGTCAAATGTCCGAATTGGTCCTCCCAGACCCTAAGCAGTCTATGGTATCGATAGCTGAATGTGCACCATGTGTTAATTGGATGGGGAAAGAGTATACCACTCCTCTCTTCTTCAGTGTTGATGTAGCCATGCGTTGGGGCCACTTTGTAGCTTAACTTCTAGTTGATGTCATGACCTATGTAGTTGTTGATGCTCGCACTCCAACTACTCTAGACACTGTAGAAATTATCTTGTTCTACTGACCATCCTGGTTATAATAATATGGTGCCAGTAAGCTGTTACTTCCTTATGACGAGTGTGTCACAAGTAGGAATGAATGGTAGTTACTGGTAGTCAGAATGGGTAGAGAAGAGGTTCACTATCAGGGCTTAATGGACTTTGCTTGGACAGGGCAAGAGGACTGGATTAGTTATAAATTACACACTATGAGGAAGGAACACTAATTCATTTATTTCACTCCAAACAACACTGTTGGGAGAATTAGCAATGTGAAAGTGCACTGTATATTATGACTCAGTAATTGTAACACTTTGTATCACAGTTAATCTCTGGTGTACTTGTGTAATAACTTACTTGTTGAATCATTACAGTAATAATACATATTGTCACATGTTGGGTATGTTACGCGACAAATAACATCACGTGGGTCTCGAATTTAGTGAATCTTTATTGGACACTCACTCTTACACACCTTACAGTTATTATTGCTTGCAGTGCCACTTGACTTCTGGCCCGATACTCTAATGCAACGTCTCAACTGTCCTTGGCCATGGTTGGATCTCAACTGTGTCTGGTAGCAGCTATCCCAAGATTATCTCGTTCTCAGTACTCCAATACTCAGTACTCAATATTCAACTTCCGTTCGAGGGCCAGGCCCTTTATATAAGGCGCACTTGGACTCAATAGAGGATACCCCTTGCCAAGGTTTGATCTCACGTGTTCAGCAATCCATTGCTTCGGGAACGCTCTTTATAGATTACGCCGGTAACGTGTTTCTTCTCATCTGTTGTTACTAAACAACAATTCGTTGCTACGATTTGTCAGTGCGTTAACTCCCAAATTTCCACGTATCCGTTGTCGTGGAAGTGTCCATTCAGATTGTAGCAGTTGTCGCGGTGTTGGACGTAAGATAACGCGTCACAATATATACATGTGTATTTGTATCAGAACAAGGCAGTTTTCGCATCTATTCAGTTCGAGGATTTGATGATGACTGTTTCTGGAAGGACTCCACGTGATGTCACTAGCTTCTGCAAACTGTTACTTTCAGACAACATTGCATTCCTTCACTTAGCTGCATTGACTGTCTTTGAACTTTGGGGTTTACAGGGATTATTATTTCTACCAGTGAAATTTAATTATGATGTAATTATAACACTTTAAACCTATAATGGGGTGTAACCATCCTAGCTGCTTGATCAGCTTGGTGTGGGCGAGTTATCAAGCCAACACCTCACTTCTGGCTTAATTACTCAGGTTACAAGTGGCTAGTAGCCATGTTGAACTGTGAAATTCTAAGATTTAATACAATAGGTTATATCCTATATTACATTAGTTGTAAAAATGTATATACTTTACATTTACATACGAATGTCTGGATGTTAAGTAAATTAATTAACATACATAGAAAATACGGTCTGTGTGGGATGACCAGTTACAAGAGACCGTATGATAGGTAGTGTCTCTGTTGTACATATAGCTTTGATGGCACGACTGCAGCTGCAAGTGACTCAGCTGTAATACATACCAGTTCCCTTTGTGCTTCTCTTCTGGTAGAAGTTCTCACTGACAGTAATGAATTGAGGTGGTGAAATGGACACTTGAACACTGGGCTTTTCTGTACTATACNATATGATGCCTTTACATGTTTCAGTAATTAATGACCATCTTCAGAAGGCAAATAACAACACTTGAGGAAACTACTGTTACATAAATCATGGTGCATCAAGTTCAAAGTTGTCCAAAGTTATATATATAAAGATTTTAAATTAAGCTAAAATGTGGTGATTTAACATATTAATAAAATTCTTAATTTTAAAAATCTTGATCTGCTAAGGTTCATGTCTTTGTGCCCTTACCTTAGCAGTTTAAGGTTTTAAATAAAAATCTGTCTGAAAACTATGTTATTGCTGGAAGTAAGGTGGATTTTATTGTGGGTCGGTATATGTGAAAACTGCTTCATACTAAATTTGAAAATTAATTCTGTCCGATGGTTTAGGCTGTACTTAACCAGAGAGAGATAAGGGATGGACAGGCATGATATTAAGCAAATTTGTTTGAGGGCCTCCAACATAAAATTTACAGAATCAGTCTGACTGTTCTCCAGATATGAGATGACACAGTACAAACATTCTTTATGTTTAATTATCTCAACATTTTTAAGAATTCTGGGAAAATGTGTTGGACGTAAAATTTATGTTTCATTTTTCTTTACAGTTTTTGTTTAAAACATTTTTACTGTGTGAACCAGGTCCATGGCGCTGCACTTCATAGTGTGGTATACTTTAGAGCAACGTGTATTTCTGTGTCACCCATGTGAAATACAGATCTGCTAGAAAGTGTTGGCAAAAATTTTAATGTAGACTTTGTGATAAAAGAGTTCCCAGCAGACAGACAGTTCATAATTTTGTGAATAAACTTAGAATGACAGGACTCTTAATAAACAAGAAACAAAAACTTAAGTGTCAGTTACTTACTTAGGAGAAGTTAGAGGACATAGGTGCCAGACTTGAACATACACCTGGACACTCACTGAAACATCTAGCTCCAGAGACTGGACTGTCGAGTTCAAGAATGGCAACACAATTGCCATCCAGTGAAAACTGGTGTCTGGTGTGCTGTAAGTGCAGGAAGGATTATTGTACCTGTGTTTCTTAATGAAACAGTTAATTGCAGAAAATATCTATGTATAGAGAGGACAGCATTTTCAACATCTCCTGTGATATGTGAATTATAACTACTTCACTCCAAGCATTATTGGCCATCAGGCATGCTGATTCATTGGCAGAATTTGTATGTCTCGCAGCAAGCAGTGCACCAGCTGTTGTGAAGCGCTTTGCCATGGACCCGGTCCACACAGTAAAAATATTCGCTGTATATAGAGGATTATGTCAAGATGTATACAGGAATGCATGTAGGTGACTGTGTAATATGTCCATTATTTTTGTCCAATTTTAACCAAGACTGGAATTTCCAAACAACTTTTAGTGAAAGTCTCCCATGACTGATGGTTTATGTAATCACACTAGTCCACAGACATGCAGACATACCTCCACATAAGGCATTTCCTTCTAACAAACACCCAGAATAGTTGTATTATTAAAGAATTTAAATCGTGCACATGTGCCTATGATTTTACATGACTGAGCTTTTATATGATTTTTCTGATCCCTCCAGGTAAGTTCTGGGATAATACCTCAAATTATGCAATGACTGTTTCTCTACACATCTTTTCGAGGTTATTATTCTTGGTCGTCAAGTCATTTGATGCCATAAAGTCTGAGATATTGACGCTGTAGTTAAAGATATTACGAATAAATCATAGTTGCCACTGAAAGAAAGTTCTGACTTCTGAAATGTATTTGTTATCCACTTATTTACTGAACAGACTTTGTAATTCCACTTCGTGTGTTGAGTACTGACTGATGTTACCACTGGAGTTTGTAACATACTGTTACATGTTGCGCAAAGCCGAGCCCCCCCCCCACACCAGCAGTGACGCGGCGGGTGAGTCAGCGCTCCCCTCCCACCCCTCAGCGGTAACGTAACACTCGCGTAATAGGCGAGTAATCACCCCGCATCCTGGCAGCTATGCGCGGTGACGTCACGAGCGGAGCCGAAGATAGCCGAGCCCCCGCAACC
>NW_019720729.1:342792-414864 GCF_002891405.2 Cryptotermes secundus | reverse complement strand
GAGCGGAGCCGAAGATAGCCGAGCCCCCGCAACCTGGTAACTATGCAAGGCGAGTCAACAGCGGTGACGTAACAGGATGACGTGGCACTCATTACGCAACCGGCAAGCACTGCAGCTATATAAGTGAGCTGCACAGCTGGTACCAGTCAGTTCTACTGTAGCAGTCGGCGACTTCAGTTGTACTGAAGACATTTCCGAGTTGTACTGTGCCAGCCGCCGAGTTATAAAGTAACAGTCGCCAAGTTGAAACATAGCAGCCTGCGAGTGTGCGATACTTAAGAAGTCAGCGAGCGGAAGACTTTTCATGTGTTTTCCAGACATAATGAGTGCTGTAGTACAGTTATACTCGGAGTGTGTAATTCAGGGAGACTTGTATATCTCCTGCATTATTAGTACGTGAAGACAAGTGAAGATTGTGTTAAGAGCTTTTGTTGTAGGGTTTGTAAAGTGTGGAAACCCGTAACATTGTTATAATTAATTGTAGCCGATAGTTGTAGATTGTTGAATAAACCAATTAACGATCTCTACGGCGTATTCAGTAACGTAAACACGTTACAATACTCATATACAAAATGCCACTTCATTTTCTGTATAGGTGCTGATCAGCCAGTTCCATTGGAGTTACCAGATCAGTGGTTGTGGGAATTGGTAGATGAGTTTGTGTACCAGTTCCAGTCTTTTACACAGTTTCGTGCCCGTATTCAGAAGAAAACTCCGGAAGAACTAGAAAACCTCCATAAGCAGAGTAAGGTGTGGAATGTGCTGTGCGTTCTGAATGTTCTCCACTCCTTGATTGACAAGTCCAACATTAAACGTCAACTGGAAGTAAGTGTTTGATATAATGAGTGTGGAAGTGAGCATTATGGTCTGTCCTGAACATATTTGAAGGGGTGTCATCTTCAGGATCAGCATTACTTACAGATATAAATATGTTATGGATTTGTGAAGATTCGTATTAAATCGTGCTACTGTAAATAATCGCTAGGAATGCCATGTGTGAGGCCTCATTGCACACACAGGACTTTTCTTTGGTAATGTTGCCTACTTAAGGTATGACACCTTCAAAGGTGATTTAAGCATAGTGTAGTGTAAAATGGGTACTGTTCTTTGTGTGTGAGGGGGTGTCCAATACTTGAGTGCAGATGATTGTGAAATTCTATATGGCTTCAAGGTATGATAATAACAGGAGACTTATAGGCCACTTTGTGTAGAGATGTATCATATTTTGTTTTAGGTATATGCTAGTGGTGGTGATCCTGATTCTGTAGCAGGAGATTTTGGACGACATTCTTTGTACAAGATGCTCGGTTACTTCAGTCTGGTGGGACTCTTGAGACTCCATTCCCTTCTTTGTGACTACTATCAGGCCATAAAAGTGTTGGAAAATATTGAACTGAACAAGAAGGTACATCTGCATCCATCTTACACTATTATTTTTGTTTGCTGGGAGTATACGTGTAGGATGCCATGTTGAGGTAATTTTTCAGGATTTTGGGGGGTGGGGGGATTAGCTCTGTTTCTTCTTCAGCATATATCTGTCCCCTGTTTCAGTTTAAAATATTACAGGTTCAAATTGGCCAGTTTTGGTGAAGTGGTATAAGAGCAGCATGCCTTGGAGACGTTTCCAGTTTGAGAGTTAATCCTGTATTTAATGAATCTCTGAGAAATGGCCTTTTTTGCACTATATCAAGGTTTTCTCTAGGTGGGGTTATGCAGAATTGTGAATGCAATTGTGATAAAATTATTTATTTCCATAAGTAGTAAAAAAGAGGCATTTTCTCATAATTATAATTACATAATTAGTAGTAGTTACTATAGGATTCTGACCATGGTGTATAACATACAGAGATATTGGGTTTTCGGACTTTATCCATCGTCCTGGTTTTTAAGATAACTGAGAAAAACACGACGTTTCGGAAACTGGATCTGTTTCCGTCCTCAGGTGAGGGAAAACACCTATTCTGTTGGGTCCCTTAGAAAGAGCTAGCCTCAATCACTGGACGAAGCTTGTGTTTTAGATCGGTTGGAAGAGTGGTTTTGTATTTAGAAAGGAGTTTCTGTGCTTTCCTCTCCACCTTAGCTGTAGGATCTTTGGGCAAGGTTTCGTAAACCCCAGACACTAGCAATGTGTTTAACTTATCCTTGTATTCGGATTCATGATTGAGGCTAGCTCTTTCTAAGGGACCCAACAGAATAGGTGTTTTCCCTCACCTGAGGACGGAAACAGATCCAGTTTCCGAAACGTCATGTTTTTCTTAGTTATCTTAAAAACCAGGACGATGGATAAAGTCTGAAAACCCAATATAATTTGTAGTATTAAATTAATTTATAGAATAATTAATGACACATGAAATGAACATTGAAACAACCTCAGGTGAGAAGAGAAGCAACTAATGCCACAGGCAGAGTGATTTTTGTGCACATTAAGTATGTGACATCGTTTTCCAAAGACTGTGGCTGTGTAGAAATGATTTCCATAAGAGAGAAAATATAACTGTAGATTTGTGTTTGACTCACAAGTTGCACAAAATTGATGTGTGAGATCTGGAAGATAGAAAATTTCATTCACTAAATGTGGGTTATTTACCAAATAAAAATTCATGAAATGTGGGGAAATAATACTGTGACAAATTTGCTCAAAGCATTAAGCTGTGGAGCGAGAACACCCCATTACTAGGTAAACACAATTCAGATGAACACAACAATAGGAGCGGTGTTCTCTTTGGATGTGTGCTGTGACCGTTCTAGGCAGCAGCCAGTGTGCCAATAGACTGGGTGGGTAGCAGTCACGTGGAAAACTCAACAAACAGGCATGCAACAATAGAACAGCTGTGTTTTCTGTGCATAGTTAATGCCGCATCTATATAAGTAAGCCAAATTCCTAGGCTAGGAGCTGTGGGAGTAGTAGATGGAATAGAGTGGAGTATGCAACAGTAGTCGAGAATAGTCGAGTCAGACCTCAGAATTGACAGCCACAGAAATGGCAAGAAAGGAATTAGATGCTGCTAAGAAGACTTCATGTGTTATTTGAAGTTACAGTGAGACTGTGATAAATCTGTTGCCAGGATACAACTAGTGAAGACTGAGAATCCTAGTACATGTGCAACGGTGAGGTGAAAGTGTGTAGAATGGCGATAGCAATATAATTACCTGTAGTCTCGAACTGTTATATGTATAAGTGTCAATAAATCCAATCATCCAAACCAGAACCCATTATTATTCATCACGGGACCTCGGATACGTTACAGTACATTGTTCATGTAGGGCTGTGGCCAGACTAGAAAAAATTATGAAATATGACATTTCATCAAATGCAGAAACATATCAGGACATGACTGCACTTTTCAGATCCCTAAAATCAGTACTACCAACATGCAACTAACTTTTCAGGTGGGAAATGTTGTTCAATGGTGGCTTGTTTAATATTATATGGTGATAGAGCTTTGAAATGTATGATCCATTGGGTTTGATGAATCCTTGGATGTGAAATTTTTATGGTGACATGTCATCAGCCACCAACAAATTTTGTATCTTGTATCATAAAAGTCTGATGATTATGACAGAATCCTGGAAATGTGGCATAGTTTGTGGCTTGGAATTACTATCTTGTATTTTTCTGAATGGTTCATTGTAGAAGATGACATTGATGTTAGAAAGTAAATTACAAATGAATTGTAATTTCTTTCAAACCTTCAAGTTCTGGCTGTTTGGAGCTCTAGACAGGACATTGCCACCAGTGAATACCTTAGTACTTCTTTCCTATCACAGTTTCATGCATTTGGTTGCACGTCAGTATGAGTCGTCTTTTACCAAATTTTTGACTACGTGAGAAGAATCCTTGTTAAGTAAATTTTTGGCTTGGTCCAAACCAAAAATTAGTTATCAAAGCACTGGGTCTGTAGAATATCTTGAGTTTGGTTGTTCATATTAGAGTCCAAACCCCCAGTAATTCTGTATAGTAGAGTTTGTTTATTATTTTGATGTGTGATTGAAAAACATAATTTTGCAGTTTTTGTATTGAATTAATCAATCATTAACCTGTCAGTGCTAGAGGATTTAAATTTTTTTGAGTAACTTGAAGGCAGAAGAGACATCCTGCGATTGAAATGTACGGTACTTATACAGTGTTAATCAGATTCCATTTGTTTTGATTTTCTCCTACATTTTTTTTTTTTTGCAAATTTTGTATCTCTGCCATCCATGCTACATGTTCACAAATCTCAGTGTTTTTGATTTGATAATTGGGGGGGTGAGTACAAATTATGAAGCTTATTATATAGTTTTTTTTCCATCCTAATTCCCTTTTCTTTTAGGTCAAAATATTCTCAGTACTGTGTTCTCAAATGCCCACAGTGTGTGTATGCATTTTTCTATGTTGATAACATGAATTGATTAACATAGCCCTCTTATTTTGATTAACTCACAGAGTTAAAATTTTATGTGCTTTTGGCAATTAATCAGTCCATGCAATTGCATATGATCTTCTGTTTTTCAGAGTCAGTATTCTCATGTGCCAGCATGCCAGATATCAACATCCTATTATGTTGGATTTGCATACATGATGATGAGAAGGTATTCAGATGCAATTCGAACTTTCAGTTCCATTTTGTTGTACATCCAGCGTACAAAGCAGCTCTTCCAGAGTCGCACATACCAGAATGATCAGGTGAGAGCAGGGTAGTTAGGTTAATGCTTTTAAGTACTGAAATCAGAAACAACTGTACAGTGTGGGACCTATTATCTGGAACACTTTGGACCAAAAGCTTTCCAGATTTGGGGATTTTATGTTTTTTGGCTCCCTTAGCCAAAAGAAGTTGTCACGTGTGTAAATTCAACAATTAAAAGCATTTAATTAACATTTACTTTACATGGGAAGTGCTTGAAGTTGAACAGTGAGAACCGGAATTGTCAATTTTGACAGCAGAACAGACTGTAATCCTTTTAAACATGTCTTGCAAAGTTAATTGTTTTGTGCATCTAAGCAAGAAAAACTTGGATATGAGATTATGAATGCAGGGTCCCATACTATAGTTGATTATTTTTGTGTTGTCAGTGTTGATGAAAATTAGCACATCTACTTCCTTCCCCACTCCACTATGAAAAGTGATAACGTTACCAACAGTCTTCATCTGTGAATTGCTAAAAAGTGCTGTTGCCAGTCACTGGATGTCACCTGCAGCTTGTATAATTTATTAGTAGCAGGCATGACCTAACTGTGGATTTTGAGCTGTGTATGGCTCTTTTGAACCACTGGTGCAGTTCAGTTAAAAAAGTTGTAGCCAATCCCCAGTCATTTTTAAACAAAAGGATAAAATATAAAAAACACTTGGCTACATTGAAAGCATGCACTAAAACACCTGTGCCATTCAGTCCACATCTGTTTGCTGCTTCCATCTTCTGAAAATTATCATGTGTATTTCTGATTTTCTGTGGAGCCGGGATAGCTCATTCAGTGTAACGACAGGCTGAATGGCCAGGCTTCAGTTCCTGGCAGAAGCAAGATATTTCTTTTCTCTGTGGCCTCCAGAGCAGCTCTGGAGCCCATGCAGCCACCTATGCAATGAGTATGTGGAAGGGGGGTGGGGGTAAAGAAGCAGGGACATGAGCACAATGTGGATTGTCGTGAGGCCATCGATGCAAGTTATGTGTGTTGTTGATTCCATTATGGGTGGACGTAACTTCATCAGTGAATAGTATTGATGGAAGCAATTGGTGATTAGTATGTAACCAAGGACAGAATTCTAGTTGCATGGCACTGTCACATAGTTTAGATTTTGCATGTGCTGTGGGTGAAATGGTTACTGGCTAAGTTTACCATGTTCACACAATGTATTGAACACCTGGGAAAACACTCTGCGATCTGGAATTCTGTGCATAGGAAACCATCGATGGTATTCTTCAACAGCAACAGTGGCACTGTCATTGCAGAAGCTTTAATCATACATCATATCAGCATATTCAGCAATTTTGAAGATGTGTGACATTTTTCACAACACTCTTACAATATTGCTATCACCAGTCGCAACAGACACATGACACTTCACACCAGTTCACATGCTTCAGAGAATGGTGCAGTCCAGTAGGAAGGAAGGACAGTATTGGGTGTCAAATCCAATCTACAGTGCAGTGAAATAGCTCTGTCTTGGAAACAGTTTGGAATGGGACACATGTACATGTACAGTTTTTTGCTTAGAATGACCGATACTATGACCTTCCAGAATTTTGACCTTTACTCCTGGGCCACCTTGTATTTGTCCTGCCATCAGGCATGCCACCTACCATGATCACATGATGTGAGCAGTCCACCACCAGCATAAGATTTCATTTTGTATGTGCAGCACCACAGTTGTGTCAGTATGTATTTATGTTTATTTCGAATGTGATGTTTAGTAGGTTCTTTGTCTTCACAAAATGACACATTCTCAGATTATGTCTGGAGGAGATAGCATCTGTGAATATGTTCTTGTGGTGACAATTTTGGTGGCTAGGCAGGGGGCAAGAAGCCTAATAACTATCATGTTATGATGTTTTGTATGGGGCTTTGGACATGGACAGATTCTTTGCATAGGGTCCAGTGACAAGCTCTTGTGAGCACAGTAATGACTAGATGACCTGCTCTTAAGTTCTCCGTATGGTGTCTGCTCCACAGAGTGCAGTGAATTTAAGTCTTATAATTTGGAGTAGTTAAATTCAAGTTCATTAATTTTTATGTAACAGCATTTTGCTCTGCAGATTTGTATTTCTTGAGCCCATGTGTTATGTGTCCATAATTTGAACAACTTGTTGCTATTCCTGGCCTACCATTTTTGCTTTGCATTGTAATTTTATGCTGTTAATGTACTGTTATTAAAGGATGAAAGCATGAAGATGATGTGGTAACATTATTCTGGATTTCATTATGGCACTGTCAGTATCGAGACTGTGGTGTTGTCGCATGGTGTGATGATTGATGGATTGGGAAAGATTTGGAAGGAAGCAGTAATGGCTTCATAATGAAAGAACTATCCTGTCATTTTCCTAGAGGGACTGAGGAGAATTGTGAGAAATTGTCATGATGGTCAGCGTTCTGGCTGAAATTTGAACTGACCACCTCCTGAACACAAGTCCAGAGTGTTACCCATATATCAACCTGTTCAGTTCCTGTATTCCTAAGATTGGTCTATTGTAAATATTTTACTCCAGCTTTTTTTGTCCATGAGACTATAATGATGATTAGGGGATTAATGTGTCTGATTTCAGATTAACAAGCAGACTGAGCAGATGTATCATCTGTTAGCAATTTGCTTAGTCCTTCATCCTCAGTGCATTGATGAGTCAATACATCAAGTGTTACGAGAGAAGAACTACCATGAGAAAATGTACAAGATGCAATATGGGGAACTCAGTGTATGTTTCAAGTTTTATATTGACATATTTGTCTACCTTTCATGCTTTTCTTTGTGTTTTGAAGAGGGTTAGTTTCCAGTGTGCAGTTTGGTGCATGCTGAATAATGTTTATTCCAAATCTTGCAGTTGCCTAGCTCAGAATATGGTCTAAAGAGGGGTAATGAATTTTTGAATTCCCTGAAAATGCAAGAAATTTCTTGACCAGCCAAGTGAATCAGTTTCTCAGTCAGGACCCGTATCTGTGGAGTGAATTGTTCCATATTTTATGAGGACTGATATGGTAACATGTGTCTATCTTCCCACTTCTTCTTCTCCCCCCTCCAGCAAAAGGTTTGTAACAATTTGATGAATTTTTGTGAAATGTGTTATGAGCTTCATGCCACTAGAGGCCTACCTGTCTTTGCACGTCTTAGTTTTCTAACATCAGTCATATAAATGTGTTGGTTTTAGAATTTGTGAGGACTGTTTATTATAGAGTCCTGTGGGGTATTGTAACAGATTTTAAAAATATTCAGTTTTAAAGTAATCTTTTTGTAGAATATCAAACAGTGTGGCAGGTTTAATGTTGATAACTAATAAATATGTGAAATTTCATATGGTACTTGATTATCATCATACCTGCATTCTATAAGAAATCGCTGCTTGCAAGTTAGCAGAACCTAGCATAACAGTGGTGCAACATAAATGGAATCTATATAGTTGAAACTGTGCTAAAGATTGATGACTAAATAGTATAATTATTAATTTATAGTACTTGCAAGTCTTACCATGTAGATTGAGATAGTTAAAAGGAATTAGATGATGTAAGTTCTTACCAGAACTTATTGTTTAACTGTAGATAAGAAACAAGCTGCAAACTCCTTTGCAGGTAGTAGGGTTAAGGAAGCTCAAAAGTTAAGATCCCAGAGAGGAAAGGCAGCTGACAAAAAATCTACAGGCAAATTTAAGAATTCTGAATCATATTACTTCTGAAAGCAGGTCTGCTTTTTAGCTAAGGCATATAGAATCTTTGATCTGTAATCAAAAATTAATTGAAGAAAATAAATATTTTGCCCAGGAAAATATAACATTCTAATACAAGTTATCTTCATTCTCACGAGGTTTTTGGTTAAATGTGATTACTAAAGGGTCACACAAATATATTTTCCTTTACTCGAATTTAATATGCACGTTCATGTTACTTTGAAATGTCTCATTTCTTGGTAAAGCATGAATTGCAGGTAGTACATGAGGTCACTTCACAGAGTGTGTCTTCTTAGTGATGCAAGCCACAACATTGAAATAAATTGCAGATCACTCACCAGGTTCTTTTCTTCCTCCATGTAGTAAAAAGGTTTTGAACTGCAATAGTGTCATCTTGTGGGTGATCCTGAACTTGTATGGTCACACCATGTATTGTATATCACCTCAGCTTCTGTTAACTCACAGAAGGAGAGAGCTTCATTTCAATGATAATATGCTTTTCTCTTTATAGGAGTTTGAGTCATGTTTCCTCTTTGCTTGTCCAAAATTTCTGTCACCTACCCCACCACCACTAGATGCTGATGCAGATTATGATTATGTAAAGGAAGCCATCAGACATCAGGCTGAAGTCTTCATGGATGAAGTCCGCCAGCAGAAGATGCTGCCTACAATCAGAAGGTACTATATACAAATTGTACATACTACATACAGATTAACCAAAATGTAGTGTAAGTTAGTTAGTTATTGGAGAGGGTGGGTTTCCCCATGCACTTAGACCAGTATTGGTCCATTGTGCTTCCCTCTATGATATTCTACCAGTCTCTATACCCTACCTATATTTGTGCATACCATCAGTCCCGACCAAGCCAGCGAGTTCGGCCTCTACTGGCTTGGCGGTATCTATAATGCTTCCCCCATCTATCAGAGGCGTTAGAGACTACTGTTGGGCGGGAAATGTCCTTGAATTTGGCTTAGTGACCTCCTTTGGAGATACGAGGTTCTTTTATGTGCCGTAAAGCTATGACACGGGACCCACAGCTTAAAGTCCCTCCCGGAGGACTTGTTCCCTGAATTTTTCCGCCCTTAAAAATTCCACGACCTCCGCCTGGTTTGAACCCGTGTACCACGAGTCATGAGGTGGGAACGTTACCTCTAGACTACGGAGGCCGCTAAAATGTAGTGTTTGTCAGGAACTCTGTACTCAGCAGGGAATTTCTTTTGTCACCTATTGAATCTACATTCATTTGCTGACAAATAATTCTTCCACCCATTGTGGATGTGTGAATCTGCATGCAGATCACCATTTTAATCCTTTGCCATAGAAAAATACATACAGTTACCTCCTGACTCAGTGCCATCCTTGTCCCATCTTCATTCCTGTACTCCTGCTCAATCTAACATATTGTCACGTTTTGGGTGTTTGTGACGCGACAAATAGCTGCACACCGTTTTGGATCTAGCAAATTTATTGCACACTCGCTCTTACACTTACACAATTCACAATTCCGTTGTCCCAATTACTTCTTCTGCTTAGTCACTTCCATTCACTCAATACAAATCAACTTGTAGCTGCTGGACTTCAACTCATGCTGAATACTGCTCGTAACACTCTGGTTCTACACTGATGAATACTCCTCGTTATGTAGCTTCCGCACTGACAACACAGAAAACAGTTACGTGATAGCTACCACAGTTGCGCGATGTGTTAATCGATTGACTAGCAATAGTCTCTGCACGGACTTCCCTGTTGGATGATGTCACAGCCTAGCGGGGAGGGGTGTTTACCAAGTGTTGCATAGTTATGGGATGAGTGAGATATGTGATGTCACTCACACTTGTGCAATCGAAGCGTTCACAGAGTTGTCGCCTAGCAACTCGCGAATACAATCCGCAACTCTCACATTGTGTGCGTGGCCCGAGGCCTTTGTGGCTCAACAGTTCCTGCATAGAGCCAATACGCCACAGTATATTGTGCTAATTCATTCATCGTTGTTTTCAGTCAACTTTCCTTATAAACACTCCTTACATTCCTTGTTCCAAATGTTTTGTCTCTTTTCTGTTACATAGGTTTTTCTGATGAATCTGTCCAAGTCAAAGACCCTGTGTGACATTTCATAGCCTGCTTATTTTTTTTTTTTGTGTGTAGGGGTTGGGGAGTTGTTAGTTCCGTGCTCATCATCTGAGTTGGAGGATGACCCTTTGCTTGCCATCATCTGTGACTGCTTGTTTCCTCAATTTACAACCTGATGACATACCATGCAGTGGTGATACTCATAAGACACCCACTTTGCATGGAAGTTCCTCATGAACTCTTAAACAGTTTATCAATGGTTTTATTGGCTGATGAATAAAATTGTCCCTGTGCATGAGTACCAATCCTTGAAAACATATGGAGGAATTATATTGTGGCATGTCTGCTGATAGCCAGAACTGTGAAGCCAGCAGAGATTTCCGTTGCTAGGGAATGGGTCTGTAAACATGCCTGCGATTGCTGCAGTAGACACGCACTTAACAGTAGAAGAACTGTTGGAGGTGGTGTTTTCTGTGTGGTCTGTGCTAAGGCTATATAAGGAAGATCAGCTGCCATTACTAGTTGAGTTGAGACAGAGAGAGAGTCTGCAGGCAGACAGCCAGTTGAGAGTTGTAGCGGGTAGCTGAAACATGAGACAGTTCGGGAACCCAGGAGAAGGTAAACATCCGCTGTTGGAAGCCGCTACTAAACAATGTAGTAAAGGCCATGACTGAGAACACTAGTCTTTGTGTGATAGTGATTCTTAAAGTTTAGTCATGAGTTGTTTAAGAATTCGTTATATCTAAATACCAATCCAAACTCAATGTATAGTCATTCTATCGTGTGACTGTATGAAATGCTTGATCTAGTAGCAGATAATAAAAGGCAAAGGTTGGAGTGGCATGTAATTAGGATATACCAAACAAGGATGGCTGAGAAAATGTTAGAGAGTAAACCAGAGGTTAGAAGGAAAGTGAGAAGGCCCAAACTGAGATGCCTGGAAGGTGTTGAGAACAATTTATGAGAGATGAAAGTGAAGATATGTAGGCTGAAGACATATGTTAAAGAAGTATGGACATCTGTCATAAAGGAGTTCTTAAGAGGAGAGCCAAGGAGTTGCTGATTTTCCCAGTGTATAAGATGCAAAATGGTTCAGGAAGGAGAAATTACAAAATATTGCCTGTCTTATATTTTTCTTAAATTTTTGGTTAGAAAACAAAATTTTTTATATTGTCACGTGTAGGAGGGTATGCGTGGCCAAATGATGGGTTCTAATTCAGTTGATTGGATTTATTTACAGCTTGGTTACAGGCACTCTCTTAATTACAATCAAATTACAGTGCTATCACCGATTTACACACTCCAGTTCACTGTTGCCCACGCACTAGGATTCTCTCTTCCACTAGTTGTCTCCTAGCAACAGGTCTCCACACAGAAATTCTCACTTCAAATCACTACAAATATTACACATTACATCTTCCAGTCACACTTTACACCCTCACAGACGACCTTCTGTATTCTTTGCTCCACCTCACTTGTTCCTGCCATTCTCAACTACTCTTAACTGCCAAAACACTTACGAATACTCTCGTTATCTAGCTTCTGCACTTACCGCACAGAAAACAGCATATATTGTTGGAACGTGTTTACTGAGTGATTGCTCAGCAGTGGACTCCATAGAAACCCGTAACGTGATAGCTACCACTGTTGCATGACATCACAACCTAGCATGGAGCGGTGTTTACCGAGCATCGCGTAGCGATGAGCTGGATCGGGGTATGTGACTTCACAGAGTTGTCGCCTAGCAATGAGCTGATACAATCTGCAACTCTCATGTTGCGCGCATGTTCCGAGGCCTCTGAGGCTCCTGCTTTGAACAAATACGCCACAGTATATTAATTATAAAATATTCATTTATGTATGTGACATTAACTTTGGTTCTAATATTTACATACCTCATTACTTTCCATATATAAGATGCACCAGTGCATAAGATACACTGCAATTTTTAGTCATTTTTGGGGGGGACACTTCTTTCATGTTGGAAAATATGGTTTAGTAACTAGGTGTAGTCTGCATATTCTTAACTTCAGTACTAGTTGGAAGTGAGGGGTAAACTTTATGTTCTGGATGCTTAATGCCTCGGGAAAGAACTCCCAGTATCCATTGGATAAGATGTGGATGGGCCCCATAATCTGGTTTTTTAAAGGGATGATGATGATGATGATAGTATCTGTTATCGTATATATCTCTTATGTTGCAGTTACTTGAAGCTGTATACAACACTGCCGTTGTCAAAACTAGCCACATTTATGGGTCCAGGCCCAAGTCAAGATGAGAATAGGGATTTGAAGAAAGAGATTGACGCATTGATCATCCATCTTCTGTGTTTCAAGCACAAGATGAAAAATGTTGTATGGACAAAGGGAACATCAGGGCTTGAAGGGAAGTTCCAGTCTGGATCTGAGGTGGGTATGGAGCTCCTAATGTACAGACACAGAAACACCATTCCCCCCTTCTAAGGGGGAGAGTCTCATGCTTCACCTTCCCAAATCTTTTAATTATGTAACTTTCTGTTGTCTACACATACACTTAATTCCAAGTATCAGATCTCTTACATTGCAAGGAGGATTGCACAAATTCCTTGACCTTGGCACTAGCTAGAGGTGAATGGTGAGCTTCATACCCTGGCCGCTTCACCGCAATGGAAAAAGCCCCCAGTATCCATTGAATAGGAAGTTGGGTGGACGCCAGAGCCAGTCTGGATGAAGTGGAGAAGAGAAAATTCTTGACCCTATCAGGACTTGAACTCTGACTCCTTGGTTGTCTGGCCTGTAGCCAGTCACTATACTGACTACACTATCCTGGCTCATACTGGAAAAGTTGATGTTGTTAATTATCTGTTTACTGATTATGTTTGTTACAGTTACGATTATATTGAGCTGTATAACTTTGACCATAAATCTCTCATGTCATCTTAAAACTGTGAACAATTATGGTTCTTGGCTTTAGATTTCTTTGGCTGGTGTTTTGCATAATTTTGGCTTTCAGGAATAACATTCAGTTAACCTTGAAGATTGTAACTGCAGTGTTTGCTGATATGCTGGAAGAGCTTCGGCTTTCCACATGACCTATTCCCAAAAGTGAAGTCCTACATTTAACTCTTCTCCATTCCAGTTTGTCTTTCTCGTATGAAAGGATTAACATTTTATGTCATGAACAAACATGGCTGTTTGAAAGCAATGTTTTGAAGTTCCTTAACCCTGATTAAGAGGGTCTGGTTTCCCTCACTCATGGAGCTGAGTCCTTTAGAAGCTGCCAATTGTACAGCTACTCAACAATTTCCCAGCATTTTATGGTACCCAAAGGTTCATTACCATGTTCACAAGATCCCTCCACTGGTCTCTATGTCCTGGTCATCCCAGTGGTCTCTTTCCTTCTGGCTTTCTCACCACTATCCTATATGCATTCCTCTTCTCCCTCATTAGTGCTACATGCCCTGCCCACCTCATCCTCCTTGACTTGATCATTCTCATTATACTCAGAGAACAGTACAAGTTATAAAGCTCATTTTGCAGTTTTCTCCAACCTCCTGTCACTTCATCTCACTTTGGTCCAAATATTCTGCTCAACACCCTGTTCTCAAACACACTCGGTCTGTGCTCCTACCTTAACCTTTAACGTACGGACTTTTAAATTGCCTGCAGCTCCCTACGGCCGGAATTTAAATGGCCCTAAGTCTTTAACATTGCAAACTTTCAGAAAAAAATGCATATTTTCCGTTCTATGCAACATCGGAATATGAACTAAAAAGAACCTGAAAGACAATAAAATTTTCTACATATATACAAAAGGGCAAGTTTTACAAATGAAAATCAACTGTGAGTATTTTGTCATGAAGTGCAAAATATAATCATTATTATATACGTTATGAAATTCCAAAGGACTTACATGTTGTTTTTCTTCAACCTTGAATCGTGGTGGCGATGTAAATATGACGACACTATATACAATAATATTTGGTTCGGACTGTACACGGGTTGGACTGCATCGCTTCACAGTTTCACTCTGACGCGCGTGTCCCACTCTCGAAGCAGTCCATCACACAGCGCGACATCACACTCTACAGCGGTAAAGCGTGCTCCCGCTTTTCTTGTTTATAGAACAAACGTCTTTGTTTCCCTTTAGCTGGTCAGTGTTTTGAATGTTTCACCTCCAGTCGACTCAGTTGGGCCCCAGATGAACTTGGCCTCCCTCGAAAAACACCACTGACCGTGATATTCGCCTCATGTGATTGAAGAATCAAATCACGCACCAAAATTTCGCGGAAATTTTTGTGCGTCATTTTTCCATCACATGACTTGTGTAACAGATATTCATTGAGAATAGACATGTCTAGTAGGTGGAAGAATACTCGCAAAATTGTGATGCAAAGTAATTGCAATAGCAGTCGAAAAGTGCCAGTCCGCCACTGATACCGAAAGTCACAGTGACGAAGATGTCTTTACGCACAAAGTAACACTGGCTCAGTGTATTTATACCACTTCCGAGATACACAATAAAAATGATATAAAAGAAATACAGGAGTCTGACACTGACTTCCTAACTTTTAACAAAATATAGTAAATCCGCCACTGACGTCCTAACTGAGAATTCAACACTGCAAACCAATCCCTGAATGAGCCACACTTCCTTGAAAGCTCTGGCAGCACTGCTATGAAAGTGCTTACGAATATTTCCTCCTCTAACTTCTCAAAACAAAGCTGACCTCTATTGGCTCACCAGGTCATAAACAGTCATATCTAAACGTAAATAGTTTCGAAACCAGTACCCTGATAAACGATTTCATTGTTCAGAGCTAACAAATAAACATCTGACATGAACGTTCATGAGTTTGTTTGGGTTTCAAACCCAAGGTCAAACTGCCAGCACTCACAAAGGAAGCACGTGGCTTGTCCCTAAAAATTATAACATTCGGCCAGCTCGGGGTGCTACTTGATGCGAATAATTATAACATTCGGCCGTTAAAGGTTAATATCAGAGACCAAGTTTGACACCCATACAGAACCACAGGTCACTAACTAATATTGTTTCTTCACACATTGTTATAGTTATTAGAATTTCAGGTTTATGAATAACAACATTTGCATACATAGGTGCACATCCGCTTGAGTGTGCATCGAATCTCATTATAGGAAGAAAATGCTTTGCATGTTGATATCACTCATTAATGCAGGCATTATGTGCGTTTACAAAATTCTTCTGTAGCCAAATGTTTTGAATCTTTATGATTAACATTATACTGGCTCCCTCTGTAGAGGTTAGTCATCTTTGCTTGACACTGGTCCTTATCCTGTGCCAAAAGAATCCAGTCCACGTCCTTGCACGCTTCTTAAGGTTTATTTTAATGTAATCCTCCCTCTGTGCCTAGGTCTCCCAGGTTTACTAACCAAAATTATGTATGCACTTCTCATTCTTTCTGTGCATGCTACTGGCTCAGCCACCTTGATTTGATTTTTGTAATATTCAGGAAGGCTCCTTAGTATGCAGTTTCCTCCTGGTGACTGCTCTATTGTAAGTTCAGATATCCTCAGCACTCTGGTTTCAGATTTGCTTAATAACTCATGATAAAGTCCTTGAACTGCTAGTAACCTTTGTATATTAGCTACTCCTGATTCTCACAGTCTACTTCTGTAGTGTTGCAGTGTCTCAAAAGAATTTCAGAAGAAAAGTACTATATCTTACTATGCAATTATTTTATAAATTTGGAGCAGCTCAACAATTCTGTATGTCAGACTAGATCTCACTTCATCTTGGCTTTGTTACATTAATTTGGAATATTATGTTTTAAAGGAATATACACAAGTGTTGTTATGTTCACTTACTGAAGGAAAAAAACAGTTGTCTTGTTTAGAATTATGTTGAGCTATGTACAGGTCTTTCTAAAAAAGGAACTCCTGTTTTAATTGCATATAATTACCTAACTTCATAGCATACATTACTGTATTTTGTCTCTTGAGTTCAGTAGTCTTGCAAAAATGTGCTGCCTCTGGTGGCAACATAATGAAGCAGCAGTGATAAAGATGGTTTACTCAGCAGAAGAGAATATAGTTATGGTGAAAATATTGTACCAGGCTCCTAATGTTGCCACAGTTCATTGTAAATTCCAAGTGAAATGTGAGTGCAGGAAAGCACCAAGCAAGTAAACAGATCACTTAACAACCAGGAGCATGATTGACAACAAGAAGGGTGCCAGAGCACCATGTTTAGCAGATGACACAGAGTCACAGGAAATATGTGAAGTCTGGCCCAACAACTCATTTTGGGAGTATCAGCAACATACAGGGTAATTCTAGGAGTCGTGAAAATTACCACATAAAATTAAAATGCAGCAAGATCTTCATGAGAATAAAGCCAGAGAGCTGACACCAGTACCTCAAAGCATATGGTTCCAACATTGGCTGCATGTGGCCATGGACATCAGTGATGCACATAATGAAAATGTGTTATAGCGTCCTGTTGCACTGATTCACATTCATGATGTGTATTTGTACACAATACAACGCACGCAGTCACAAGGGAAGGACACAATATACACAAGAATATAGGAAGAGTACTCCCATAGGAGAGGATTGATGTAACTCGCGAATTTGAAGGGCGACGTATAGATGATAAATCTTGAAAAGTTTTAATATTTAAATTTTATTATTATATATGACATATTTACATTTTAATCATTTTATAAAGGAGACATGATGGCATACAGTGCAATGGTTTGACCTAAAGAAAACCACACCTGAAGATGGCACATTACTGCTGAAACATGTAGTGAAGAGAAAGGTGAAATTGTGTGCACTGTAAGATTATTCCAAGACTATTGAATTCAGAGACACCAAATACAGTGATGTTTGCTGTGTAGTTAGTTAATTATATGCAATTGAATCTGTAGCATGTTTTTAGAAAGACCCTGTATCGTAGAAAGATATAATATGGAATACATAATTTAAACAAAATGGCAGAACATTTCTGTTTAAAGAAATGGCTTATTGTCCTCCTGAATTTCTGTTATACTGCTTGAAACCATTTAGGTGGTATTAAATTTCCATGAAGTTTTGGACATCATGATCATGTTTGCTTGTATTTTTTGTGGAAGTGTGGATTAATGTTGGCATGAAAAGCTGGACAAATTAGATACTTTATTTCTTCATAAAATTTATTGATGAATTTAGTGGTGATTTAGCTTGATATACAGTGCTTTACTTATGAAAGTATTCCACTCCAAAACACTAGCCATATTTAAACTGACAGCAAACATTGTTCTCCCCTTGCACAGTTTGGCATCCTACTTCTTGTATTCCATCTTAATAAGTTGATTAAAAACTGTGCATAAATTTTGACTTTTTTGTGTGATGATTGTTGCAGTTGGATTTCTACATTGACCATGAAATGATCCATATAGCAGATACAAAGGTGGCTCATCGTTATGGTGACTTTTTTATTCGGAAGATTCTGAAGTTTGAGGACTTGAATCGTAAACTCCACATGATCAAGATCTAAATGTGACACAGAAAGAGCTGCTGAAATGTTTGAGGTTCAAGAAAATATGTTTTTAATGTAGTAGTATGATGCATAAGAAGTTCTCATGTTTAATCTTTTGCTTTATAATACAGTTCTGTTCTTGCATTTCATAAGCTCTTGCCTTTTTACGCATGATGTTGCGATGTTTGGATGTGCTGGAAAGTGCTACTGTAATTCAATAGAATGCAATGAAGTTACACATATTTCTGTTTTGAATACTGAATTGAGGAAAACATTAAATGGAAGGAATTAACACACAGTTGGGATAAAAGGTTTTCTGTACTTCAGATATGGAGGTCATACATTAAAGGTCATATAAATGGAAACTTTGAATCATTTTATTTGTACTTGACACCCATGTTGACTTTCCCACTTTCCTTGCATGAGCTGTCTTTTTATGCTGGAAACATTTAAAGTGGGGTGTAAATACATGGTGGTGATATTTTTGAGGCCCAACCATTTTAATTTCTTAGGTTTGAAACCATCTTCAGAGGGATCTTTTTAAGTGGGAATAACTGTATTTGTGTAGTTTCATTAATGGGCTTTTTCATTTATATATTCCATGTACATAGTAAGTGTTTTCTTTAAATTGTTTACTTGCACAACACATCATTGACTCCATGCTGCTACCGTTATGGCCTGTGAGTCTTATTCACACTTGTAAGCACAAAGAACTTTGATTCATTTCTCTGCCAGCAGTTTTTTTGAATTTATGGCAGATCAGTGTTGGGTTAACATAATTAGAAGAGTATTAGTCATTATCAGATGGCTGCTTTTAAATTTGGATAATAAGGACACATTTCTTCTGATATTTTACTGCAAATGATAGTGCCACTCTATGGAAAATGTCAGTGTTTCAGTTTTCAGAACATTTCAAATTAAACAAATAGCAGAAAAATATGTCTCAGTTTATGTATGGACAGTAGTTGGTCGCTGGTTAACTAAAATATTACTTGAATTCATTGTGTGTTCATCTCACCAGATACATGCAACACAGGAAATTCAAGATTGATGATGAACATTTTTAAAAGAATATTCCGCAAGACACGCTGGCCAGTTATATGTACTCACAGTCTGAGGTTTATGAATATTGTGCAGTGTTAACCATTAGGGATGATTTGCTGTATGCTAAGCCAGGTAGCAAACTGACCTGGTTCACTTTTCTACACACCATCTTTCCAAGCTGACCCATCCACCTGCACAACTCTTCCCAAAATACTAGGTGGTTCAAATATGACCGGGACTGATTTTTTTGTAAACAGGCCGCACTGCGCAGCAGCTGTGCGATCTTGAGAGATTGTAGCCACAACCTCCACTCTCCCTCCTGTTAGGGTTAGAACCTGTTCAGTGCTGTCTGGGAGTTGCTAGAGGGATGAGCGTACAGAAGGTACCACTGAGCGTGGAACAACGCATTGTGATCAGATTCCTCAGAGAAAATGTCCTGTCCGCTGAAATTCACCACAGACTCCAACAACAGTATGGGGAAGAGTGTCTCTCATGGACCCGTGTGTTTGAGTGGTGTAAGTGCTTCAGAGAGGGCAGAGAGCGCGTGGAGAATGAACCGCATGATCATTGGCCGCGAACATCCATCACCGAGCCGAACATTGATCATGCAGACGTGCTTATTCGTGAGAATAGGTACATCACTATCAAGGAACTTAGAGCAATGCTGTCCATCAGTGTTGGTAGTGTAGAAGACATCGTGAAATACCACCTGCACTATCGCAAGGTGAATGCATGGTGGGTACCACGCACTTTGACGAACGTGAACAAAATGGTGCACATGCAAGCTGCCAGTTGTCTCCTACAGCAGTTTGAAGATGAGGGTGATGCATTTTTGAAGTCTATAGTGACCACCAATGAAATGTGGGTGCACTTCTTCATTCCTGAGTCCCAGCAATCATCAAGCGAGTGGCAGCATACCAGTTCTCCCAAACCCAAGCAAGCACAGAGGAGCCGTTTGGCAAGAAAAGTGATGGCAACGTTCTTCTGGGACTGGCAGGGGGTTATCCATGTAGACTTTCTGACAGATGCCAGAAAAGTCAATGCAGCTTATTACTCAGACCTCCTGGCAACAGACATGAAGGAAAAGATCCAATCCAAGCGGAAGACAGGTGGAAAGTGGGTAGCCTTCCTTCAAGACAATGCACGCCCCCCTACAGCCAAAACAACAATTGAAACCCTCTGGAAATTGAAATGGAACCTTCTGACACATCCGCCGTACAGTCCCGATTTGGTCCCGAGTGATTTCTACCTGTTCGGAAGGCTGAAATCAGACTTGCAAGGCATGTGGTTTTGTGGACAACGACGCCGTCATCCAGACTGTTCAGGAATGGATACACCGCCAACCACAAGTCTTTTTGGGGGGGGGCATCAGGATGCTTCCAGAAAGTTGGAAAAAATGTGTTGACTCCAGAGGGGAGAACATTGAAGACTGACATGTGCAACTAAGTGTTTGGCAATTATGTTTTTTTTTTTAAATCTGTCCCAGTCATATTTGAACCACCTTGTAAATGAATACCATTTTTGGGTGTAGGTGAGTGTGAAAGAGCACAGTCTCATTTGTGGAGTGGCAAGTGGTGCAACTGCACAGGGTCATAATTTTCTGTGCTTAGAAAAATTTTGAACATTTTCTTTGTTATTTCTTAATATTTGCTGACATGTACCATCCCATGAATACATTGAATTTTGGGGACAAAGGCTCATACTGTGTCTCCATCCAGTCTTGAAGAATGAGAAGTTAATGGCCAAGACACACAATCATAATACATTAGGAGACAGAAATGCTTGTTAAAGTGAAAATTCTGATATAAGATATATTGTCATTAGACCTGAAGAGTACTGTTATGTTTTATTTTCATTAAATTGATGATTTGTAAAAGAATTTCCATTAAAATTAGCTTCTTGTTTTAGGCCATACTCATTACATTGAACTCTTACTATAATTGTTCTTTATTACGTGCTAAATAGTTCAGGTACCAGGGTAATCTATGCACAAAATGACTGGACTCACAGTGTAAATAGTACCCTTTCTCTTCCGACTTGACTAATGGAACAATCTGACATTTTATGCCATCTCCTCACCATTTGTGTTGAGTTTCAAAAAGGAAATAATTGTCTTTTATTTTGTACAGAGTGTTTGTGCTCCTTTAATTGGAAACCAAAAAATGTCCTGTCTGCTGAAGCAAGAAAAAATATATGAAGAAGGCTATTGGCTGCAAGGGATATGCAGTTTGTAGTGTTTGTGGGGTAACAGTGATGTGATTTACTTTGTTTCTTATCATCTTCTGACATTCTTTATGGAAGTTTTCCACATGTTCCAGGAACTTCTGATTTGGGTGGACCTCCTCATATTGCTGTCTCCATTATTGCTAATACTCAAAATTAAAATGACTCCAGCCCTGTCTTGGCATGGCACCTTGAATTTCATCATTTGTTCTGTGACTCATTCCACCATTTATTGGGGCACAAGTAAGCAAATAAAAGCAAAGATGTTACATTAATATTCTGACCATACAAGTACTGTTGCACTTCTTACTAGATGTGATAACTGTCTTATTTTATGAGGAAGTATAGATTAATGATATCATCCTGATGTGTCTGCCCCCTGACCACTTCAAACTGTTTCATGTTTGGATGGATTCTGATTAAATTTTTGTGTGAAGATCATACCGTTTGAGGGCATCCCACTCCTGTATTTTTAAGTTCTTAGAGACATCGTGTTGCCATCATTTGTTTTTAAAAAGGAAAATGCAATCTGTAATGAGAAATGTTATTTACTAATTTGTTGATTAAGAATGGCAAATATAAACATCACATATCTATGTTATTGCTGTTTAAACCAGTCATACAGCAGTTATCATTAGTTGCCTTTTGTTCTGATCTATGCTGAATGGTGAACGATTCTTGTCACTACCACTCCTTCTTCAAGAATACTTATGGATTAGGCCCTTTGGCCTGTTCCAGTCTGAAATGAACTTCTGAAATTATGAATTGTAAAAACAATTTGTAGGATGCCTTAGATGGGTGACTGGCTCGTTATGAGGCCTCTACCTACACACAGCACAAAGGTAAAAGATGATGTCCCTGTGCTTAATTAATTAAGCACTACACCATAAAGACATTTGGGGGGGGGAGAAGTATTGCTCTGCCATTCTTGACCTCTGCGCTACATGGAGGTGAGTTATCAGCTTCATACATCAGCCAATTTGCTTGGGGGAAAGCCCCAAGTACCCATTTCATAGGGGACTGAGTGAACCCCAGAGCTGCTATGGACACTGGAGTATAAGAATCTCTTGCCCCTACCAGTAATCCAACCCCAGTCTCCCAGCCTTAGCCTGTCACTGTACCAACTGAAACATCCTGGCTTCTACACAGAACACAGAATAAATATGGACATATCCAAGCCCAAAGAGGGATGAACCTATTTGAATAGTATAAGTTGGTACATGCCCAAGATCTCATGGTTATTGGTCACAAACTCCGTGGAGGTGAGATCTTTCTGAGAAGCCGCCAGTTTTGCATATACTCAAGAATTTCCCAACATTTTATGGAAACTGAAGATTCATTACTGTGTTCACAAGAGTCTTCCACTGATTCCTGTCCTGAGCCAGATCAATCCAGTCCATACCACCCCATCCTATCTCTAAAATCCATTGTAATATTCACCCACCTATATCTTGGTCTTCCTCATCCTCCTTGAGTTGATCATTCTAAATATACTTGGAAAAGAGTACAAGTTTTGAAGCTCCTCATTATGCAGTTTGCTCTAACTTCCTGTCACTTCATCTCTCTTCAGTCAAAATATTCTCCTCAACACCCTGTTCTCAAACACCTTCAGTATACGTTCCTCCCTTAATGTCAGAGACCAAGTTTCACACACGTACCAAACCACAGGCAAAATTATAGTTTTATATATTCTAATTATTTTGTTTCATGAGAGCAGGCAAGAAGACAAAAGATTCTGGACTGAATGGTAGCAAGCATTATGCGAGTTCAATCTCCCCTTAATTTCCTCCAGAATCAAATTTTGGTTTGTTACTGTCATTCCCAAATATCTGTTAACTATTTATATCATAACAAGTTCAATTAAGTTCTGTAAACAAGGTCCAACACCCAACAATAGAGGAAGTCTTCTCTGTCCGTGGGAATGTTGCACAACAGTGGATAATGATCATGTGACGTGTTTTCTGTGATACATGTCTGTTCCTTGGCTATATATAACTAAGAGTCCAGGAGAGCAGAGCGGTTATGAGCAGCAGCAACAGCGGTGGCTGTGGTAGTGGTAGTGATGGGGCTGGTGGTGGTAGTAGTAGTAGTAGCAGCAGCAGCGGCAGAAACACGCAAACAAGCAGTTATGAGTTACGACTTACGAGTAGTAGTGGCAAAAGCATGCGAACATTGAGGGGTACAGAAGAGAACAAGAAGTCAGCCTGTGAAGTTTTAAAATGTGATTTGAAGAATTTATGTGTGCTGTAGCACAATGATATTGGGAGTGTGTGATTTAGTGGAATTTTTATGGTTCCTCTGTTCTAAATAAGTGAAGACTAGTGCAGAAAGACTGAAGAGATTAGAGTGGAGTGCTTTATAGTGTGAAAATCGGTAACAGTGTTATAATTATATATAGTTATGACCTATAGGTTCTTAATAAATCATATTATAGACAGTGTCACGTAACTTCGAACAAGACCCCGCATTCCTAGTCAAATCCCGTGCATAGCTTGTGGTGGGAGGAGTTTCTTAACACTCGTTCATCCACTTTCACTGACCCCTCGTGTTTCATTGAAACTACCCACCCCTTTGTCCGAAATTTTTCTTCTGCACAATCAAGGTTACTCTTGGCCTTGTTTGAAGTTACGTGACACTTGCTATACCAATCCTAACCTCGTCTTTAGTCACTGCTACACATGTCAATATTATGATTTTACCCTGCATTATAGTGATGAGACAGCAACATATACTTAGTTTTTACTGCAGACATTACTGTGGGTTTCATTGAAACACATTTTAATCAGGCTAACTAGTTGCTTGGGCTCCCCAATCTCTATGAGAATATTGTAGAATACTTCATTGCTAACTGAATCATAGGCTTTCTTGAAGTTTATGAAAAGCTGATTTACTGTCTCATTGTACTTCCATTTTTTCTCGAGTATATGACAAATGCAAAAAATCTGATCAGTAGTTGATCTGACATCGAAACCCATAGTGATGATCCCCAATCATTTTGTCTACATATGAACTTAATCTTTAGAGAATATTGGATACAATTTTTTATGAAGTTGATATCAGTGTTATCTCATGATAATTAATACAGTCAGTTTTATTGCCCCTCTAGAAAACTGGTGCAGTATTAGAATTCTTCCACAAACGAGGCCCTTCTTCCTTATTCCAAATATAATTAATGAGTTTATGGATCTTGACCATAATGTTTCACCTCCTCCTTGAATCAGTTCTGTCAGAATTGATCACTACCTGGCAATTTAAAATTTTTCAACTTTGCAATAGTAAGTTCAAACTCAGAAGGTCTAGGATCAGATACTGATGGTTCAACACTATGTATCTCTATCTGCCCAACATCACTGACCCTGTGTATATTCAATAACTGAGAGAAGTAATTCTTCCAGCTATTGAAAATGTTGTGGGTATCTGCAAGAAGATCACCATTCTCATCCATCACTAAGTTACTTCTGGGTTGGAAACCCCTCTTAAAGTTCCTCCATACAAGGTTCTGATGTTCTTGTTCTTACTGTTCATGGCAATCTTATAATTTTGTCTTTCAGATATTCCCTGTTTTTGTTCCTGAAATGCCTGCTAGCTTCATGTCTTATGTTGTTCAGATTATCCCCATTTATATCACTTGGATTCTGTAACTACTGCAGACTGGCTTGCTTCCTTGGTCTAATAATTTTGATCATTTTTCATCGTACCCTGGCTTATGTTTCTTCAGTCTGTAATAAGCTAGACTCTCTTTGGCTGAAATTTGGTGTCTTCTCTAATAGTTCCCAAAGCTCTGTTACCACCTCAGCATATAATGGGATAGCTCAGTCAGTATAGTGATGGGTTACATGCAGGACATCTGGGGTTCAATTCATGGGTGGGGCAAGATATTTTAGTCTTCTCCACAATGTCCAGACTGGCTCTGGGGGCCACTCAGCCTTCTATCCACTGCAGACCAGAGGCGTCGTTCCCTGGGGGTTAAGTGGCCAGGGCATGAAAATGACCAGTGACCTTCATATGGTACCAAGGTTAAGAAAGTATGATGGTGTGTTGCTTAGTTAATTAAGCACAGGGACTTCTTTTGCCTTTAAACAAAAAATAATTTATGCTTCTGTGCAATCCAGTAACTATATTGCTGATGAGATTGTCATCATTATCATTTATGGCTCATGGCAGTGTAGAGTTGCAAAATTGCAACAACAAATTAGTATTCCATGATGCCTCTAAAATATATAATTACAAATAGTTCTACCTTCAGGAATATAACGCTGTGTATGCTGGTGAAACTCAGTGGCTGTTTCACAACTATATCGCTTCCATCTTCAGGTTTGAAAATTAAGCCAAGCAAGGAACTAGCATGAAGCAATTCGATTCACGGTGGGGAAAGGAATTTTTCTGTACTCCACAGTGTCCAGACTGGATCTGGGGCCCACTCAGCCTCTTATCCAATGTGTATCGGGGTCCCTTTCCCCAGGATAAAGCGACCGGGGCGTGAAGCTGACAACCGGTCACCGCCCCCCCCCTACCATAGTGCCGACGTCGAGATCGTGGAGCTGTACCTCCACTCCCCCGTATGTCTACATTGTGTAGTGCTTAATTAATTACGGACAGCTTTACCGTTTTTTATCGCATATGACATTTAATACAGTGAAGTGGGTGGACGGGTTATTAAGGAGATTGGGAACTGGAATTCATAATCATAAGTACGGGTCAGAAGAGACTTGAACCTTCAAAACACAACCACGGCTCAGCTGATTATCGTGTTCTGCCTGTGCTGCTCTCTGGTATGCTCTGTGTAAATATAGTCACGTTGCTTGAATTGAAGTCTTTGAACAGAAGTGATACAAGTGAGGTGTGATTAATGTGACAGAATTTCTAGCTCGATTCAGGTGTTTTAGAGAGGCTGTTCCAAGTTTCACGAGAGTAGAAATCACTTAAACTTGTTACTTGACTGATCAGACTTAAGAACGTCCTAGCTGTTGCTTGATGTTGCCAAATTGAACGTATGAAAGAGCTGTTAATTTGCCCGTATTCATGAGATGCAACAAAGTTTACTGTTGGCGAATGCTTACAGAATGAGTGACAAGTGAAATAATGACGTGAGTTAATAATTTTCTGAAATTGTAAGAAAAGTGTGAAGTGTTATATAACCATAAAAGCGGTTGGTGTCATAATAAATATGAGAGAAGAGGGGATAAAGAAACTAGTTGGATAACTCAACGTGGATATTAACTGCAAATTGCTTTTGGAAGAAAGAAAAATAGGGGATTAAAACAGTCTGCAGCCATGAACTGAACTAATTTATGAAATCATAGGAAGTTATGATTTGTTCTATTTTATAATAATGCTGTTTGAGAAAGCTGACAGATTCTTGCGAAGCATAATTTCTTCAAGACGCTCAGAACCAAACCTGGTAAGTAGTAGCATCAGTATTTCAGGGTTGGTAGTAATAACTTATTATTTTAAGAAAATAATTATTCATCGTATTTGTAACTAGTAGGTTCGGTGTCAGCATACTGACAATTGTTATTCGCTTTTAATTATTCAGTAAGATAACATGGATACTCAGTCAACACAGCTATCTAACATCGTACGTTGAAGGTTACACACACACACACACACATATGCTTGTGCAGAGGAAGGCGGGAAGAGGCTGTCAAGGATATTATCAACAACCACCTCTTTTTCCAGTGCATCTCCGATTTCACTCGGTACGAAGAACTCGACGTCTCACAATTCTGTGGGACTTCGCGGCCTCTTGCATGGATAGCTTTGCCTTTTTTATGAAGGCAGCACCCACACAGGCCCCAGAACAAAACGACGCCTTTCTTTATACTGGCATTCAGTTAATTTGTCCAAACATTTATATCAATCTCAGTAATTTTTATAAGTGAATCAGAAATTTATGTTAAATACGTGCCAGAATTATGTGTCATCAGGTCATGTTCTTTATGCGAAGATGTAAAGTATGAAATATATAGGAACTGTTTATCTTCAGCGGCCTGGTTGGCCGGTTTGTTTGAGAGATACGAGTTCTGTCGCTGTGATAGAAATGTTTAGCAGTTCACACGCTACACGCTATAGTCTGGTTGAAATCAGTGACGCTCGGTCACTGGTTCGGATTGCTGTGATGTGATTAATTCCACATTCTGCCACTGGAGGTTAGCAAAATAATTAAAGATATAGTGAACATATTTACATTTTTACTCCTAGACTTTCCGACATACCATTTTTGTGATTTGCAGAAAAAAATCTGAATTTTAAACTTCAAACATATACGTACATATATAATTTTAAAAATTATCTTAAAAAATAAAATGAATAATATATACAGGACCGTTCAGTAATGTCACAGTTTTCCTATCAGAACAAAAATGGCGCCAAAACGTAAATTTGTTAATTCCAGCCCGTAATCCGAAAGGATAAAAAAAAAGAGCCATAGTGCTCATCCTCAGGATACCGTAAGTACGAATGGAAAGTTACATTCTTTTATTTTTTAGTGTTTGTTGTGTTTCGGTTTTTTTTTTAGTCTATACATTTGTTGATTCTAATTGGTTCTGGCTATGGTGTGTAACAGAATCACTGGGTTTTTTTACTTTATCCGTCGTCCTGTATTCTAGAAACTATGAAAGAACGTTTCGGAAACTAGATTTGTTTCCAGTGACAGAGGTTAGCTCTTTCTAAGGGACCCAAGTGAATGTCTCGCCCCCTCATCTGAGGATGGACACAGATCCAGTTTTCTAAACGTTGTTTTTTCTAGTTTCTAGAATACCGGACGATGAACGAAGTCAAAAAATTCAGTGATTCTGAGTGCTATATATTGATTGACTGATCGATCGCCCAATTCCAAAGAAAATCTCAACAATCCCCTGGTCCCCCTGTTTGCTTCCGTTGCCTTGGATAAACCAGTTGTTCAAATCGGGCAATCTAGGGATTCCAGAGAAAAAGTCCGGGTGTACGAATACGATTTAAAAAAAAACTCCGTGACTTTTGTCCGCAAGCGAACTATACCGACCGAGCGACCGCCGCTTGTCGGCGAAGTTAGTGCCAAATTTAGGGGATAAAGGGTATCGCATGGTCAGCACAACGAATCCACACGGCCGTAAATTTCGGTTTTCTAGACCGGAACCGCTACTTTTCCATTCAGGTAGCTCCTCAATTATCATCACGAGGAAGAGTGGACCCCATTCCATACCCACTACTTGTCAGAAAATGCGGTAGCGCCGGGATCTGGATCTGTAGCCAGAATCTCCAACCTCTAGACCACAGAGGCGGTCACGAATACGATTAACCTGATGTACTTCTGCTTAGCTGTGTAGTGATGTAAGAAGACTAGTCTGAGGAGAATAGCAGCGGATGCTTCTCGTTCCGAAGAAATGAGGCAGCTATAATAAGCAGGTTAAATTAAAGGAATATTAGCCAACCCCTAAAGCTCCTCGCCCACTAGAGCAGTATGGTTAGCAGAACAGTGCAGTGTCGTTGTAGTGCCGTTGTAGTATGTCTGCAGCGAGTGCGCCCACTGCAGGCGTGCAGCGTCAGAGACGGGACCGAAAGCATTCCCCCCACCAAAGTTGTTACCCACTACGTTTACCCCTCCAAGTTGAACCAAGTCCGCTTTCGTGCAGTCTTGCGCTCCATGTTGTACAGAATATTGCAATGACCGACTCGTCTTCGGAAGAAGAAACGATTTGTGTAGCTATGATGCTACAAGAGGATCAGCCAAAGCGAATATGGGTGCACGATATTAACAAGAAAAGAAACGAATTCGGAGAGTTCCACACGATATTTCACGACCTAACTGAAGACGATAAGAAGTTTTTTATCTACTTTCGCATGAGCTATGCCAAATTTTGTGAGCTATTATTAGCAATAGAGCCACGCATAAAGAAGAAGAACACGAATTTTAGAGAGGCCATAACCCCAAGAGTAGTAGTAGTAGTAGTAGTAGTAGTAGTAGTAGTAGTAGTAGTAGCAGCAGCAAAGTAGTACCTAACTATACTGTTTGTACACGGAAGGTACAGGTACAGTTGTCCCTGTGCTCAACGAATGAAAGCACGACGCCATTAAAGGCTTATGGGGGAGTGGATGTATAGATCCACATTTTCTTGACCCTACCGGGACTCGAACTCTGACCCCTCGGTCGTCCAGCCCGTAGGCAGTCGCTATACCTACTACGCTACCGGGGCTCACGTGCATGGGAAGCCTACTGTAGACCGTGGGTTAAAACATTATATATGCAATTTGTTTTCATTCATGTATTGCATACTAATTATTAGTCTACCTGATTCGTTCAGCGTTTCGCCAATCTCCGTCCAAGCGTTTTCTCTTCTCATGCTGTCATAATAGTAGGCATGACTGCAGTCGTAGAGGATATTGTACTCTTGTACAGTGGAGATTAATCTTTCCTCGAACGCCATGTCTTGCCTCATTGACACTCAACCCAGGAATGACAAAGCGTTTTGGTAGGTGGAAGGGGGATGCGGCGTGCCGCCATGACACTGCCGTGCAGAATGTTTGCCCCTTCGAGCAACGGAGACGATACTATACTACACTATACTGTACTATACTGGCACGACCCTACTCTAGTGGGCGCACTTCCATTTAAATACACGGAGAGCAATGCGTCTGCAGCTTGCGCTCTGCACTGCGCGGATACGACACTGTTCTAGTGGGCGAGGACCTTAACTGAGAAATTTGTCAGTCGAGCTGCTATCTGTTACAGCTTCTACATAAACTAATCAAAGTCTCGAGCACAGTTAATCATTCTACAGAGACGTTGTAAGACTAGAATTCTTTCAGCTTAGCGGGTATCTACGAATATATTTCAGAGAAAATTACTGCTTCCAGCTTCAGCGCTGAAATTTGAGGTATCATGTTTCTTGATCTCTTAAGGTCCTCGCCCACTAGCACAGTGTCGTACGCGCGCAGTGCAGAGCGAAGGCTGCAGACGCATTGCTCTCCGTGTATTTAAATGGAAGTGCGCCCACTAGAGTAGGGTCGTGCCAGTATAGTACAGTATGGTATAGTGTAGTATAGTATCGTCTCCGTTGCGCGAAGGGGCAAACATTCTGCACGGCAGTGTCATGGCGGCACGCCGCATCCCCCTTCCACCTACCAAAACGCTTTGTCATTCCTGGGTTGAGTGTCAATGAGGCAAGACATGGCGTTCGAGGAAAGATTAATCTCCACTGTACAAGAGTACAATATCCTCTACGACTGCAGTCATGCCTACTATTATGACAGCATGAGAAGAGAAAACGCTTGGACGGAGATTGGCGAAACGCTGAACGAATCAGGTAGACTAATAATTAGTATGCAATACATGAATGAAAACAAATTGCATATATAATGTTTTAACCCACGGTCTACAGTAGGCTTCCCATGCACGTGAGCCCCGGTAGCGTAGTAGGTATAGCGACTGCCTACGGGCTGGACGACCGAGGGGTCAGAGTTCGAGTCCCGGTAGGGTCAAGAAAATGTGGATCTATACATCCACTCCCCCATAAGCCTTTAATGGCGTCGTGCTTTCATTCGTTGAGCACAGGGACAACTGTACCTGTACCTTCCGTGTACAAACAGTATAGTTAGGTACTACTTTGCTGCTGCTACTACTACTACTACTACTACTACTACTACTACTACTACTACTACTACTACTCTTTCGTGTTCCTCTTCTCTATGCGTGGCTCTATTGCTAATAATAGCTCACAAAATTTGGCATAGCTCATGCGAAAGTAGATAAAAAACTTCTTATCGTCTTCAGTTAGGTCGTGAAATATCGTGTGGAACTCTCCGAATTCGTTTCTTTTCTTGTTAATATCGTGCACCCATATTCGCTTTGGCTGATCCTCTTGTAGCATCATAGCTACACAAATCGTTTCTTCTTCCGAAGACGAGTCGGTCATTGCAATATTCTGTACAACATGGAGCGCAAGACTGCACGAAAGCGGACTTGGTTCAACTTGGAGGGGTAAACGTAGTGGGTAACAACTTTGGTGGGGGGAATGCTTTCGGTCCCGTCTCTGACGCTACTACACGCCTGCAGTGGGCGCACTCGCTGGAGACATACTACATGGACACTGCACTGTTCTGCTAACCATACTGCTCTAGTGGGCGAGGAGCTTTAGGCTCATACCAACGTTTCGGATTTAAAGGTACGGCACAAAATTACATCATATTTATTGCAAAAAAAAAACTTTAATAAATTCAAGAGAAACTTTATTTATTTATTTATCCCGTCGTTTTACAAGTTTAAACGTTCCTCCAGGGTAGTGCTCCTTCCCAAGGGATGTGAAATATTGCACAACTGCTTTTTGTAATGTGTTTTGGTCCTCAAATCTTTTTCCTGATAAAAAGCTTTTAAATGTCCAGAAGAGGTAGAAAGTGTGATGGCGCTAGATCAGGACTGTGGCTTGGATGCTGCAGAACGTCAAGCGAAGCAGCATACGTACATAGTATCTTACGTTCTCTTTAAAAGACCTGGGTTTTCGCATGTCAAATCCAGCGATCCATTTGTTGTCACGCTGATTACGTCGTTCCATGATACCTTATGACGTTTAGAATTTGTTAAAAGCTTTCACATCAGTCTTCATGCGTATCTGTATGTATTTTGGGGAGCAGAGGTTTAGAGTCTGGTTAGCATCTATATACTTCGTTGGGTGGTGACATTGGAAAAAGCGACACATTTCAGTTACTGATATTTGCATGACGTGTGAACAACTTGTTCGAGTCATTACTAATTTAGTGTTATCTTTGTAAGTTGTGAAAGGTATAGCTCCTGGGGATCCATGTGTAAGTAGCCAGCGGTGCTAACGCGCCTCTAAATCCCTGCTCCACAAAATACACACAGATACGCATTAAGACTTATGAGAAAGCAGAATTGTATTCAAGAACCCTGTTGCATTACTACGTATAACAGTTCTGTCAACAATGCAACTCTTTTTATTCTTTCCCTTTCACAACATGTTTCGGCCTCAACCGGCCATCATCGGTGTCCCATTTGCCAAAATTGTTATACTCTGTTGAATGTCACTCATTCATTTCGCATGTAACTGCAATATTTCTTGATTTTAAATGTTGTGCGAAAGCTGTCAACAGATTCTGAAAGTCATTACGTATCATGGGAAATGTAATCAGTGTGACCACAAATGGATCACCGAATTTGACATTTAGAAAACCATGTCTTTTGAAGAGAACGTAAAATAATATGTAAGAACCATATCCTCATCGGGAAATACCATTTATTCAATGTATCATTCACCGGAAGGTAAAATGGTAAAGCTGTGTTTGTGCTTAATTAAGCACCACCCCATGAAGACGAAGGAAGAGTGGTGGTGCAGATCCACCATTGTTAACCTCGGCACTAGATGGAGGTGAGTGATCAGCTTCACGGGCCAGCCGCTATACACCCGGTAATGAGCAGCCAGTACCCATTGGATTGGAGGTTGGTTGGGACCCGGAGTCGGTCTGGATGCTGTGGGAAAGAGAAAAATCTCTGGTCATTGCCGGGAATCGAACCCCAATTCCTCGGTCGCTCAACCCGTAAGCGGGCGCTCTACTGACTGAGCTATCCCGTCTAGTCACGTGGAGATATTATGCACATATGTTTTAAATAACGACGAGACAGACACAGTTGTGTGAATCTTGTGAATTCCGTAAGAGCAAGAGGTTCATATCCCTGCTTCAAGATACAGACGTTGAGGATATTCGTGCAAAATGCCCCTCTAATATTTGACAGCTCAGCTTCGGTGGACCTCAAGAGAATATTGCACTTAATGTTGTTGGGCAGGAAAGATACAAATGTAATGTTCCCATGAATGAAAGGCGAAAATACGAGAACTGTTTAGGCAGTCGTGGTTGAGGTTTCGAACATGTGATTCTTCAGCGAGAATCCCTTCTTGCACACGAGTTACATGCAGCAGTCTAGGCCTTCAAAACAAAACTGCTTTCGGGAGAGTTGAACTTCGAACGGCGGTGGTTATGAAGAATAATATCATCTCTAATGAGATGCCGTGTAGACTGATAGAAGAGGAACGATGTTTTGGAAGAGCGTACAATAGTACTTCTACACGCTCTACACGCTGCAATACTATTTACCTTCCTACTAAATGTGTCCTTACACCACGCAGTAGAATTCAGTCCAGGATATATTTTAATCTTGCATTTAGTTTCTTACAGCGGTGACTATGAAGAGAACGATATTCTGGGATTTAACGTCATGTAGTTCGGAGACATCCCAAAGTTTTGAAGAAATATGTCGAATACATCTTTAGGTTCGAAGAGTAAACCAAATTTGCCGCCTGCTTCTAGTAGTTTCTTGCTTGTTTCCCCTTCGATCCTGAAAATTAAGGCGATATGTTCTTCCGAAACGTCTGGCTGCCTTCAAACTGCACGGCTGTATAAATCATACGAGCATAGTTTTTAAATAATATTTTAATATTGTCGCGTATTTTAGTGACTTATAGACGGGATTTGGATTGGGGAATATATTTATTGGAGACTCACATTTCGTAACTACAAATAATTGTAACATTCTAAAAATTACTGTAATTATAGCACATAAAATAAAGTCTTCAATGTCTGCTTGCTTTGTCGTTGCTTGGTAACGAATCTTATCTGGTTAACACTTCAGCATTTGAATCCCCCCCTCCAAAAAATAAATTGTTGAATGCACTGCCTTTTATGAATTCCCTAGAACCTAACAGAGATTACCGCTTCCAACGGTTCCATTACTATTATTTATGAATCCATTGTCTCGGGATCTTCTGGTAATTCGGAACAACGCTTTGATATATACAAGTGTATTAGCAGCAATATTATATTTAAGCATCCTGTTACACCCTACACAATATATGACACAAACTCCATCCTAAGTGCAACAATTTATTGTAGTTCTTTCGTCTTCCTTTCTTCTACACTACTTCATCAGGTGTATACGCTCATGTAGCTGCTACACTGAACGTAGTTTAAAATTTAAAAAAACACTAATCTTCCCAATTGTTCATTTCTCCGTTGCTAACAAGTTTCGATATATCAGAATCCTCCCCGCTGATATCTGTCAGATATGTACAAAATCTTTGTTACCTACATACGTCAATTTGATTTTCAAAAACTGGCACTTTTAAAATCTTCAATTCCAATTTAAAAAATTTTCCTTTAAAATTTTTTCAAATTTTAAAATTTAAAATTCTCAGGGGTACCCGCCGTATGTCTATAGTGCTGCAGCGGCTACTTCTTGTTTTCGGCACTGTTCAGGTATTATTCTGTGTAGGCTCCCTGTGTGCACACGTATTAAAGATAATCAGCGGGGTGGGACTAAGTCCCTTGTGCTGCGGCCATTTCTGGCCTATTGTACCAGCCCCAAATGATAGATGAGGGTGATTGTGGAGCAATTGGTGGAGTGAAGATTGGCAGGGGAAACCGAAGTGCTCGGAGAGAACCTGCCCCAGTGCCACTTTGTTCACCACAAATCCCACTTGACCAGACCCGGGATCGAACCCGGTCCGCCGCGGTGGGAAGCCAGCGACTATCCGCTTGAGCTATGGAGCGGCCCTGGACAACAATATGCAGTAGGCCTTTGTTACACCGCAGATTCGGATATACCTCGTCTCTGATCTTGTCCCCAGTACGTTTACATATATTTTATACCGCATAAATTTCTGTGAAAAATGTAGTTACGATTATGACTGTATTGCAACATTACTTGCTTTAGTGTGACTAGAGAGGATGAAGAGTGTCCCACCCAATGTTTAGCGGGGGCTCTTTCACCGGGGGGAAAGCGGCCGGCGCGTAAAATTTACAATTAACCTCCATCTAGTGCCGAGGTCAAGAATGGTTGCGCCATACCTCCGCTCTCCCATATGCCTTCATGGCATGTTGCTTAATTAATTAACACAGGGACAACTTTATCTTGTTATACTTTTGGAAAGGGCGAAGTCTGTAATCCTAGGCTATAGTTCTGATATCTCTAAACATGGGATTATTTTCTTCAAACAGCAAAATTTAATAATTACCCATTCCACCTGTTGCACCACAGTCTGAAATGTATCTTACATTTTATTATAGTTACTGCATAAATACCGTATTCATAGTAACAAAAAATAAACTCCGTGGTTTGAGTCCGCAAGCGAACTATACCGACCAAGCGGCCGCCGCTTGTCGGCGAAGTTAGTACCAACTTTAGCGGATAGAGGAGTCGCGTGATTAGCGCAACGAATCCCCACGGTCGTTAATCTCGGGTTTATAGACCGATATTCACAGTAACATGGGCCTAAAATCAGATAAATGTAAATTTGATTTATAACGCGGGCACTGAAGCTGCCCCCCGGCGCCCGTTTTATGTCTTCACGGCTGTCGAACAAGCTGCCTCAGGCAGCAATGATTCTGACTTATTTCTATGAGGCGCCGCGTTCAAATTTCGTCTCGTGGACGCAAATAAAACTTTGCGTGGTTTTCATTGTCTTGAACCTCCAGGAAAATCCTGAGATAATACCTGAAATTAGGCAACGACCGTCTCCTTCCACATCCTTTCCAATTTACTGGTTCCTGTTTTTAATCATCCGAGGCAATTTAGCGTGAGTTCCTGACGGCGTCCTTAAATACCTGCTAACAACTAAGCAGTTGTTGTAGACTTTGCAGAGTTCATGCTCTTGTTATGCAGGGTGTTGGTGGAGGGAGCAGGGTCAGTAAGTCAGCGGATGCTGAAATGGGGCGCATGTGCCGGCAGTGGTGCCAAGCGGCACAACCCTCGTGCCGTACGCTGTCACACTCGTCGGGTGGAACTGCTACAGCCAGGACACTCACTCACAGCACGACGCCTTGCGCACCTTCCGTCTTTCTAACCGTAGTACATCATGTTTTGGATCTTAAGAAGAACACGGCTGACCAGTGCTGCAGCTTTCTTTAACGCAATTAACAACAATAATCAGAGCAGCAACAATGCCACAGGTCAGTCTGCCATTCTGTATTTCTGTGTAACAGCGATCCTCTATCTTACGCATCTCACATCTGTCATTTGCAAAAAAGATTGTGGTTTCAATATAGCAAAAACCCAAGCTTCTCTCTTTTCATGAAGTGTATTTTTGCAATTGTGTACATTTTAATATCATACCAATCAATATCGATAGTTCCTAAGAACTATAAAGATTTTTAATATTTTGCTTTGTTTTTATAATTGTATAAAATCGACGTAGTTCTGACCGAACACAGTGGCCGTTCACTCTAAGGCACTAAATGTTTTCGTCGGTTCGAGCACACGGATCGAGGCATGGGTATATGTCTGCGTTGCTTTCAGTGTTTGTGTAGCCCTGTGTAGGCATCAGCCTTGGACGGGCTTATCCCTCATCCAAACTTACAAACCCTTTGTAAGATTCATAGTTTTCAGACCAATTTTGAAATGCGAGTAGGACAGAGGGTCTAATTCATCAAGGGAAGAAGAAGAAGATACTCGGAGTTAGCACAAGTACGATTATAGTGCAGCATTAATGAGAAGTTTGTGCTTAGAACACCGTGAAGTTTTGGTGTAACTGATTTATTACGCTGGAAACTGACGTCCCTCCGAGTCTACGAGTTGAGAATCACTGTTCCTGAATGTTGTTTATAGTTAATGTTACATCTTAAATGTATCAAATTATAAGTTATACTGACTACATGGCGTTCCAACAGAACAGGACAACTGTAAGGATGTGATTAAAATCTAGCGGTCACTGAAACCACGTTCTTAGGTGGCTTTAGTCAGCGTTAGATGGATTTCAGTCTTGCATATAATAGAATTTCACTTTAGTTCTCTTTTTGTTTCGTTCATAATTTTTATTGACATTTATCTGTTACTTCTCGCTGATACTTGACGTTTACAGAATACGTTTATATACTCTACTCAGCACGTTGGCCCCGTGTACTTGCCGTTCAAAATTTCGTACGTGTATGTTTTTTTTTCCTTGGCACTACTGCCCCAGTGGGCCTAGGCCTACCTCCATGAACTCCGTTCACTTCGGTTTTTCTCGATCTTACACATTCGGTAGGACTCCTTGGGCGGGTGATCAGCTCGTCGCAAGGCCTCTACCTGTAGACAAACACAGAAAAACGCACACAAACATCCATGCCCTGAGTGGGATTCGAACCCTCGATCCCGGCTTCCGAGCGAGCGAAGACAGTGCATGCCTTAGACCGTTCGGCTACCGTGACCGGCACGTGTATGATTACATAACTAAATTATGTAGGAGGCGGGCAGATAGCGGCAGTCAAGCCTACGACCGTTCAAGTGTCGAACTGCCGTTTCGGAGTGTTAAATAAATTGATGCATAGGCTGCTGCACTATCCTGCATTGACAGAGGTCCCTGTATACGCGTATATTAGAATTTAATGTCAATTTATATTATCTGAACAGTATATAATATGTACATATCCAATATTTTAATGTAACACCAGGTGGAATGAGGTCTAGTAAGGGGACACCAATTAAGAAAAAGTCAAAACCCTCTTTTTTATCAATAAGGAGAAACAACGAATGAAAAAGAAAACAAAAAACCTTGACATTAAACAAATATGTGGCCATGGGTCTCAGCGGGGCCCGATGCGAAGAGTGACCGTGCCTGCTGATTGCCGGCAGTAAGCTTCTGCTCTGCTCTACTCTGCTCTGCTCCAGTTTACAGTGATAGAGGCTGGCTACTTTTTATCTGCTGAACTGAGTAGGACACTTTCCTCACTTACACTTGATGACAAATACAGTTACCGAAACGTCATGTTTGAGACCTCCAGGACGATGGACAATATGGGAAATAGTTATCATCTTTGAAGAAAGCAGTCTTCTGGGATGTGGCACCGTGTAGATGTGGTGTTAACCGACATTTCGGAGGAACATATCGCCTCCATCTTCAGGGTAGAAGGAAAAATAAGAAAATCCGCAAGCGAAGAGATAGTGAGAACCGGTACAAGCAGACTGGTCTTTCTTCATAGTCACCGCCGTGAAAACCTCAAATCTTATATAGTTATGGTCTTTGTTTATGTAGGCAATTCGTGTTACTTCTTGCATCAAATATTCTGTAACATTATGCACATAGCTTTCACTGAACAGAGAAATTCTTAATGATAAAATATATTAGACCGGTTCCAAGTTATTTTAAATTCCATTCTTTTTGCCTAAAATCTTGAGGGGACCCCACAGAGGCCGTCGAAATATGCGACAGCGTGGATTGAATATGAGATACAGAAGAGAAAGGCAACAGGATGTGATAGAGTGTAGGCATCTGGAATTACTGAACGCAATGTTCACTCGATCAGGTGGTCGGTTTTGAGGGAATGAAGGGCTTGGCTTCCATATTTATGGTGCTTTGTAATAATGATTCAGTGAACACAAACTGCTGTGGTGATGAATGTATGGCGTTAACTGTACAATCCCACTGGCAAAAGTCGCTCACTCCTTATTCTCAGATATCAAATTCATATTCATGGACTTATTCTTTGATGTGTTGGAAAAGGTAGTCACCTTATCTGACCAAATTTAGCATTATTATTATTATTAAAGAATTTTCATTACGCCTGATATCTTGTTTTAACTTTTCGAATAATTAATATCTTTATATTTGTTCACATTGATTTATACTTTTATATAACTTGTGTTTGACGTATTTATGAATTAGATGTTCTGATGAACTTGGAAGCTGGTACTCGTCACTTTGTTTCAGATCTGTACAACGCATGTCATTATGTTACAAGTTTTACCATTTGTGTCTCCATTTTATACTGGTCTGCTAATGTATTTTTTTGTCGTTTATGGTAGAAACTAGAGATTTTATTCCGTCTTTTCTCCGAATAACAACTTCAAAGCGACGTAATGAGCCTTTAGTGAGGATTCTGTGCTCTAAATGGGGCTGTCAGATCCAATTTGGAAAAAGATGTTAAAGTCAAAATTTATTGTGCAGTAGCGGAATCGTCACAACTTCTGACATCCAACTTCGACTTAGGAAGAAAATTGGCTGTTTGGCACGCGTACGAATAACATCCAGGTTTCAGGAAATGGCATATAGGTAACGGTTGCTACCATCTGGCTCCATGGTATATTTACACACTTTATTTGTAGTTTGTGTCATACATTAACCGCCACTGCGGTCTAGTGGTCAGAGCTCCTGGCTACAGATCCAGAGGTACCGATTTTCAATCCCGGCTCTACCAGATTTTCTGATAAGTATGGGTCTGGAACTGGGTCGACTCATCCTCGTGAGGATAATTGAGGAACTGTTTCAAGGAAACAGCGGCTCCGGTCAGGAAAACCGAAATTTACGGCCGTGGGGATTCGTTGCGCTAATCACGCGACTCCTCTTATCTGCTAAAGTTGGCACTAACATCGCCGACAAGCGGCGGTCGCTCGGTCGGTATAGTTGGCTTGAGGACTTAAGTTACAGGGTTTGTTTGGTTGTTTGTTTGTGTCACGCATTATTTAAATCATTGTCATATATTAATTTGTTCACTCTGACACGTTATTTTAAACCTGTTACACTGGTCACTTACTGGTTTTGTTTCTAACCTTGAACTAGTACAGTGCTGTGGTAAACTGTTGGATATAAGCAGTAGGAAGTGTTGGGAGGGCAAAGAAAATCAGGTAATGAGGATCTTCATAATTTATACTCTTCGCAAATATTATATGGGTGATGAAATTAAGGAGGATGAGATAGGCGGGGAATATAGAAGAATGTATAGAAGATTTTGGTATGAAAACCTGAAGGAAAGAAAGTACTTGGAATATACGTGTATAGATGGGAGGTTAGATCAACTCGTTGCCACGCAACAGCTCTGTAAAGTCCAAGAGAAGGAACAATAGAAGGGAAACTGTTTTCTATGCGTTCCGCGCTGAGCAAAAGCACGAACATATAGGAAGTCTGTTGCCAGCAACGCAGCTGTAAGCATGCATCCACAACAATGGCAGACGGTGTTTTCCGTGGAGGCGCGCGGTAACCTAGTCGGTTCGGGCACTGGTACAAGCCGGAAGGTCGCGGGTCGAGTCCCGATTAGGTGTTTTTTTTTTAATTAACCTAATCCTTCCAGCCGGACTATGGCCTTGTGTTCGACTGACCCTCTAAAATTAAATTCGCTTAGTGGAGGGAGGAGTCCAACTGGTTCCACTCGGCACGGCGGCCACTGATTGGCCTATTGTATCCTGCCCCGGGTGATTATAATGATGGAGAATTTGGTGGAATGAAGATTGGCAGGGAAACCGAAGTACTCGGAAAAAACCCTCCACAGCACCACTTTGTCCACCACAAATCCCACTTGACCATAACCGGGATTGAACCCGGGCCGCTGCAGTGGGAAGCCAGCGACTAACCGCTTGAGCTATGGCGCGGCTGACTCAGCCTCTAACAGAAATGAGTACCAAGAATCTTCCTGGGGCTAAAGGGCGGCCAGTGTGTAAGGCTCACAACCTCACCGCCATCTGTGAACCGACTGTCTAGAAAATTTGAGAGCCTCGACGTCTCACAAACCTTTGAGCCTGCATGGTCTTTTACATGGATAGCTTTACAAGGAATTTATTGAGAGAATACACAATAAGCTCTTCCAGAATGTGGGCGTTATGCGTATGTTTAATTGAAACTCTTGGAACACAACCGTTACTGTGTGTGCTACCTGCTCTAACATAAATCACTCTGCGCTTTGCCTGCAGTGTGTATCTGGGTTTTGTATGATTCTCAGAATAAACAGCACTGCCTCTCACAATAGGGGGACCCAATGCTTTCAGCGAGGTACGAAATGAATTTTTGAAAGTTATTCAGATGAATTTCGTCTTTCAAAGGCTTTGTATTGCTATGTTTAATGTACAGAAGATGTATAAATGAATGGGGATGAATAGTGAAATGGAAGTGATGTGGAAGGAGACCTGTCGCTATCTGATAATATGTACACTTATCACTTTTCACCATTTTCTTGGAGAATCCGAGAGAACAATGAAAACAAGAAGCCGTCATCACCGATCTCGCGGTTCAAAATGATAGGAGCATCCGGAATTAACAGAGATCTATTTAGACCACGATGTTCTGCATTCTCTTTCAGCCCTTAAAGATCTGTTATTCTGCGAAACTTTCCATTGGCTGTCACTCGAAGAAGCAGGCAAAAGTACCCATCGATCTGTGGAAGCATCAGTTGAGTACCGGCGGCAGTCGTTGAGTAATCACTTCGTTTTGAAGCTGGAGGCGGTAAGGATCGTAAGGACCTCCGAAAACCGGAAATACAGCATACGATGACGTCAACCGGAATCAGGAACAGTTCATTTTCCTTAACACGGGATTTCTTATCAAGCTCAGTGGAAGAAGATCCGAAATAGTCATTTAGTTGTCTTCATAGTGGCAGTGAGGATTAGGCCCCATATTTTTCTTCGATCGCTCGAGCACTGGGAGACTGTGATTTCGAATTCAACTCGAGGCATATAACCTACATATGTCTGCATTTTTTCTCTGTGTGCGATGGTCGTTATCCAGAATTGGGACTTTGTCTTTGGTTATTTTTTATTGTTAGTGGGATGGGACTAAGTCCCTTGTACTGCGAACACTTCTGGCCTATTGTACCAGCCCCAGATGATAGGTGAGGGTGATTGTGGAGCAATTGGTGGAATGAAGATTGGCAGGGCAAACCGAAGTATTGGGAGAAAACCTGTCCCAGCGCCACTTTGTCGACCACAAATCGCACTTGACCAGACTCCGGGATCGAACCCGGACCGCCGCGGTGGGAAGACAGCACTAACCGCTTGAGGTATGGCGCTTGTCTTTGGTTAAGTATAAGCCATAAGCGTTGAACTAGTAGCTACAGATACATATGTTCTAGCTGAGAAAACATTATGCTTAGTCACGATCTGTTTCTCAAGTGCGTCTGTGTAATACTTCCCGTTCCAGATCAGCCGCAAATGATCTACGCCCGGTTGAATCAGAGTACCTCTTATAAGTAACGAACAATAGAGGCCCTGGGATGGGCTGATCCCCAGCTCAAGGAATTTTACCATGTGTATTTTTTTTTGTAATTCTGTATTCGTACAGGCCAGAGTACCTAATCGGATGTAGGAAGGGCTTTCCTCGGAGATAACCGCATTTCAGGGGGTAATGTTCCAGCCCAGGAAAGCACTAGGTCTATCTGGCTGCAGGAGTCAATACAGGCGAACATCTACTTAAGAACTTGCAAGAAACGAACAGTTCGTATTTACCAGCATTGCAGGGACTAATATACTGCGACTCCTAACTCATATAACGAACAAAAGACCCCGCGCTTACGAACATTGTAACAAATTTAACGATGTCAAATAGTGCTTAACTAATTAAGCACTACGCTATGAAGACGTATGGGGTAGTGGATATGTAGACCTACGTTTTCTTGACCTCGAAACTAGTTGGAGGTTAGTGGTCAGCTTCACGTGTCTACCGCTTTACATCTGGGGAAAACCCCCGGTACATATTGGATATTAGGCTGGGTTGGCCTCACAGCCGGTATGGACTGCGTGGAGAAAAGAAAATTCATGACCCTACCGGGACTCGAACTCCGACCTCTCAGTCGTCCAGCCCGTAGTCAGCTGCTATACCGACTGAGCTATCCCGGCGCCTAATTTAATGATGTCCCATATGAAAAAATATAAATTTAAGTTATGAATATTCAACTTACACATTTCTAAGAGCGCATTATGTTCTTAAGTTTGGGTTCTTTGTACATGGTTAAGTCCCCAAACCGGTGTTACGGGAAATAGCAGCATCGGTATATCCCACTTTAGGATAGACTGCAACCACTTTGGACTAAGTCCTCAGTGGTCACGAAAAAATACAGCAGCAGTGTGAGCGAAAGAGACAGTCCTCTGCATGGGCCAATAATACACTGGGGAATTGGGTCGTACAACTCGAATATGGCAGCCTTTATCGGCGATCTTATCCTACAAGACGCTGGTATCGTGATCTTGGGAAATTACGATACTCAAAGATTAAAGGAATGTACCCAATTCCATTAGTCCCGGAACGGTGATAGCTCAATCTTTGAATCGGCAGGAGGAGAAGATTAAATCCATTAAGTTAGAGCTTTTATTTAAGAAGAAGAAACCTATCATCAGACTGGTAAATCACGGCCTTCATAGTGTCACAATATCTGTCCTCGTTTGGGAAGCAAGGTGGAGCATACGAAGCTAATAATCGATATTTGCATATTCAATTCGTTACTGAAAACAGTGCGCCATCACATTTCGCGGCACAATGCTCGCGTAAGTCAGCAGAATCCAGGCCCTACTTTTTTTATTGCTAGTGGGGTGGGANAGGGTTTTTTTTGCTAGTTGGGTGGGAATAAGTTCCTTGTACTGCGGCCACTTCTGGCTTAGTGTACCAGCTCCAGATGATAGGTGAGGGTGTTTGTGGAGCAATTAGTGGAATGAAGATTGGCAGGGGAAACCGAACTACTAGGAGAAAACCTGCCCCAGTGCCACTATGTCCACCACAAATCCCACTTGACCAGACCCTGGATCGAACCCGGGCCGCCGCGGTGGGAAGCCAGCGACTAACCGCTTGAGCTATGGCTCGGCCGCAGGCCCTACTTACTCGACATCTACGAAGTGTAATAATGTTGAACGCAATTCTCACCAGTAGTTACAGTAACATACCAGTTGCTTTTGTGATTACGTAAATGACTTCATACTACTTTAACGACGCCATATCAGATGCATACGTTATGTAGTGTCAGGTGGAGGATTGTTATGAACAGTAAATTAAAGGGCATCTGAAAGGAATCCATTGACGATCATCCTAGCATTTAGGAAAACAGCGAAACTCTCGATCATGATTGCTAGCACTCTTGCCAAGACTACTGAACACTGACTGACTTCTAAATCGCGATTCTTGGTTGTTTCCGAGTTAATGTGTTGATATGCGTGGGTGCGTGTAGATGCATGTGGTTTGCGTAACTATATTTAAATTCTGAAGATTCATTTGTTGTCTACAGCAAATTTATATATCAGATATGTATGTTTAGTTTTCAGTAGTCGCGATACCTCAGTCGGTATAGCGACAGACTGCAGAGCCGGGTCTCGATTCCCGGCAGGAGCAATATTTTATTTGTTCCACGGCTTCCAGACCGGCTCTGAGCCCCACCCAGCCTCATATCAGAAGGATGCGGGAGACGATTTCTCAAGGGATAAAGCGGCCTGGGCGTGAATTTGGCCATTAACCTCCATCCATTCCCCCATATGTCTTCATGGCATAGTGTTCAATTAATTAAGTACAGCGACAACTTTACCTCTGCCTTTTACGGTTCAGTTAATTTTAACTTAATGTAACTATGCTGGATTCTGAGTTACCATACTGTGACTATGAAGAGAGAGGGTCATCTTATTCTTGCCTGTTACTTGGTTTACATACGTTTCTCCGAAACGTCGGTGGAATTGCTGCTAACCACACGATGTTACAACCCAGAACTCTTCTTAACTTCTTAATGTAACTAATTTGTTGGCCTGGGTTCCTTGAGAAGCTGATATTCGCTCACTTAGCCCGAAGTTCTCAGCCTTTTACAGAACTGAGATATTCTCTAGAGTGGTCGCAAAACCTCGCCACTTCTCCCTACTCTGAGCAAGATGAATCCACTCAGAACTCTCAAACGTTAGATCTTTAAGCACAATTTCGTATCTTTCCATTTTTGCTTAGGTTTGAAATGTCATCTTCAGTTTTAAGTAGCCGACCAACATTTATTTGATGAATTTTTAGTCTCTGCCATGGGTGCTACATGCATCGCCCACCTCATCTTTCTTGATTTAGTCACCCTAATAATAAGGTGATAATAAATGGTTGGTGGTATAATTAGGAATTTTGTCATAGATTGATCATAAGCGATTGGAAACTTGGAAAATACATATTGCTCTGCAGAATTTGATGATCTCACAGTGCTGGTTATGAAGACATATCCTCTGGGATATAACACCGTGTAGGTCGATAAAGTCAGTTGACATTTCGAAGGAACATTCCGCCTCCATCTTCAAGGCTTCATATTTGTTTCTTGCTTGGTGACATATTTACCCATGAAACATTGGCTGACGTTCAGCAGTCTACACTTAAATATATCCCAAAAGATGGAACTCTTCAAATATTGATTGGTACACAAGTTTCAAGTGGAGAAAATGCTACAAAGATGACCAAATAAACGTTAAGAGGACATTCTGCAGATCGTTATTTCAACGGGAGGCTGCATACAAGATGCCGTGTGCTATTTTAGTCGCCTCAGGAATGGAGCTCATGAAAGTCACTGTGTTTTATCACTTATAAAATTTCTGAATGAATACGAGTTTGTGTTGGAGTGGCTTAATCTCCCACTTCAGGCAGCCTTATGCAGTGAATCCTACGAGACCCGGCAAACATGTTTCCATCCATGAAATATGTTTAAATATTCATATCGCCTTTGAGATTATAATTGAGTACCAGAGTGCCTGATGACGCAAATCCAATTTGAAGCATAAATATTCACGAGCACACAACTTGCTACCCTTTCTGTACCTTGTTCTTGTGCAGAGTGCTGCAAGCTGCAAGGTGCCACACACATATATATATATAATTTTGCCTTCGACGAACAATATATGATATTTAGGCTTATAGAATATCCCAAAATCGATTAAAAGTTAAATGATCGTCTTATTTTATCTCATTTTCCCTTATAAAGGAACAAAGTATTCGACATTATTTTCGTCATGAACACTAAATATGACAGAACACACTTGATCAACGGGCAATTTTTTATATTTTTATTCGGGATGTGCCCGGTTCGAATTTAAGCAGGGACACCGATTATCCTGATCGAGTTTCTTCGTGTTTTCTTCAGTCTCTCCTCTCAAATTGCGGCATAGTAGCGTAATTTAAACAACGTTACTTCTTTCTGGATTCCTTCTGATTCATTGTTCACTCTGATCCTATCATTGAGTTAGTGGCAGCATCGTTAAACAAACTGCAAAACAAAATATGCTGCCTATTGTGGCTTGCCACCAAAAAGGACAGAAGACAAGACGTCCATTGACAGGCAACGGCTGCGATAAGAATGTATACTTCAGTGAAAACGCAATATCAGCAGACCGTTGCATAGGAATCGCCCAAACAACAAAGGATTTCCCCGGAAATGAAAGGATATCCATGGAAACGAATACTACCAGAGATAAAACGGAACCCTTGAACACGATGTTCACTAGTCAGTCCGAGGGCACGTTATACAAGTCCAGCTTCGACGAGACCAGTCAGTTGGCATGATTTATTATTTATTGTTATGTCTGTCGTTGTGGGTTTTTCTGTATATTTCCATTTCTATTTGTCCGTGTCCATTAAATATATTTAAGTCCAGGTAAGCTAAATTTTTTAAACACTTTAAACGTGTTAATACCAGGAAGGCTGCTGTGATTGTGAAAAGTTGACTATTGTGTACATTGTGTATTCCAGGCATTATGTGTGTATGTAATTTAGCAATCAGAACACCTATTGTGATGGTGGTTTCCGAATAAGTATTGATGTTCCCTCTGAAGATGATCCGTAAGTGTGTGTGTGTGTGTGTGCCTCTTTCTTTCTCTCTCTCTCTCTCTCTCTCAAGTGTCAATTCTGAGACAGTAAAGTATGGTCGGGAGACCCAAGGGACTCGGACCCGAGAAAAACTGCGCTGGCAAGGGCCAGCAGCATATACAAAAGACAGGCCCGTCCTCTCGTCAGAGAAAGCGCCCCACAGAAACAAGACCGTAACTGTCAAACGATAATAATTAATATCCGGTCATGAGCCCCAAATGGGGCTCGGCACCAAGACTTACTGACTGACTGACCGTCAGTCGCAGTGTAACGCTGACTCTGACTCTGTCTCTGACCAGTCAATTTCTAGTGTAGCTCCGACTAGAGCAGAAGCCAGCTTGCAACCGAAAAAAGGCAGAAGACTTTACCAAGATCGGCGGTGCAAGTAATTGTGATAGTGAAATTGTGAATAATTGTACCTGCGAGTGTAAAAGTGATTGTCCAATAAACATCTTAGCAAAATCCGAGACTCTCGTGAATTTACTTGTCGCGTTACATAAGCAACACGCGACAGTATGTTTCCCTTTGAAGTACTAAACCAGCTGATCGATTTTTCACGAAATTTTGCCTGAACTTTACGTGGATGGAGGCTACGCACTCCAAACCTCTTGCCTTATAATTTCCTATAGCAAACGCACCATGGCGGGCGCAAGGCTGTCTGTTATTTGGGACAGTTTTACTTGTTTCACAAGTTATTTCATAATAATGTATGACGTGTGAAATTTATTTAGGAAACAGTCGTCGCTTTGTTGAAGAACATCCTAGAAACACAACGGAAAATCTTAGGATATCCGGCTACTGGACGAGATCTAAATGAGTGTCTCCCGAACGCAAACAGACACACTGCACCTTGCTCGGTCTACGACATTTCATTGTGTGTCAGCATTTAACTGTAAGCATTCATTATGTTATCAGACATCTGTCAGCTCTTCTTTCGATAAAGGTCTGGTGTGACTTTCCTGTTGCGCTGTTGGTACAGGTTTGAACATGTTTGAACCAGGTCACGTTACGATGTGTTTAGCTTACGATTTCCGTTATTGATAAGGGTTGCTACTACCCTCTCAGACTGAAGTTGGCAGATATAGAGATGATATAAATGGACAGAGGTATTGTTTTATTATCTGCCTCTTCATCTTCGTCTACTGCTTCTTTTCTCCTCCAACATTTTTCTTATTCTTCCTTTCATTTTTCCCTCCCGTTTCTATTTTTCACCTGATCTCTTCCACTTCAGCTTCCTCTTCTTAGTTTCCTTTGCTTCATTCTATTCCTCGTCGGTCTCCGCCTTTTATTTTCCTTGTCCTCCCGAGTCAACAATACCCGGACCATTGCTAGGCAACAACCCGCTCTGTCACTTAAACCTTAGAGGAATACTTAAAAGCAGTGTTTTCTGTGCGGTCCGTAGCGAGGTTATATAACCAGGACACCAGCCAAGTCGACAGTCAGGCCGGTGTTGTGGCGGGTTCGAATATTTCCAACGTAGCCCTGCTAGCCGTAGGAAGTGATGGAAAGGGCCCCCAGTGCTCGGGGGTATAGCTGGGCCACCATAAATACTTGGACCTGGCCCTCCAGCTTGGGGGAGTCTCAAGTTTGAGACAGTAAAATATGGTCATGATTCCCGCGGGACTCGGACCCGAGAATGATCGCGCTGGCGAGGTCCAGCAGCAATTTTAAATAATAGACTGATCCTATAGTCAGAGAGGATGTTACATAAGGACTATGACCGCATGGGTTCAGTTAATTAATGGCTGATCGTGGGTCTCAAGGGGCTTGGCGCAAAGTCGAACTGATTAAGGGTAAACCGCCAGTCAGTCGACAGTCAGTAGTTAGCCATGAGTTGTGAGTCGGAGGCACGGGTCGGCTGTTAGAGTCTTGAATTGAATTGTTAAATGTTGTTACCAAGCAACGACTAGTGAAGACATAGAAGACTTAGTGTTCGCAGTGGTGATTTGCAGATTGCGAATATTAGTGGGAGTGTTATAGTTGTTTATAATTTTGAGTTACATGTTATCGGTAAATCCAATTATTCATCCGAACCCCATGTTCACTAATACGTGACAATATCGTAGTAATCAGACAATTTTCTCTGGATATGAATGTTCTATGGTGTAACCAGAACTCTTTTATAGAATATTATAGGTATTTAATTTCGCGTAAACCGCATTTCATTTATGCCTGAGTTTAATGAAATAAAACCAATTTTAATTCGTTTTATCTGAATTTAACCATTTCAGTGGCTACCCACAATGCAATAGAGTGGTCAGTTGGCCTGTTGCGGCTGCTGGAACGAAGTTGTGATTTATCGGATAGAAAATTTTGAACGTACACCACGTCCATTTGTCCTCGGCTGGTTATGAGCTGACTGTCCTTCTGCAACCAGATTGTGACTGGCTTTACTCGAATCCTTTATGAAATTAGGAAATTTTCACTCCTGCTTCTCTTCACAAAAACTGAGTTTAATAATATTTTCGCTGAAGTTAAAGGTGAAAATTTTCCATGTACTTAATTAAGTGTTACTCTAAGAAAAAGTATAAGGCGGTTAAAGTATAGCTCCTCTGTTCGTAATCTCGGCACTGTTTGGAGGTGAGTGGTCAGCTTTATGCCCTCGCCGTATTATCCCCTCGAGAAAGAATTCCGGGTATCCACTGGAGAAGAGACTGCATGCGCCCAGAACAATGTGGTAGGGGACCCACTGCCTTCTGATTATGTTTATTGCTCCGTCAAGTTTATTTATTCTTCGCTTAATCCGGTATCTCTGGTTTTATGGTTCGTTATAATAGCTTTATTCTTATGATATTCATTATTGGATTACCTTTTATTTAAGTATCTGAGAGATTGATCTGTTATTAGTACACTATTTGAGATAAATACTGTTTTTTTAATTTATTAATGTTTCTTAGAGTCGGGATAGCATAGTCGGTATAGCGATTGAGCTGTCGGAGTTCCAGACCCTGTAGGGTCAAGAATTTTATTTCCTCCACGTCGTGCAGACCAGCTCTGGGGTCCTGTCGAATGGGTACAGGGGTTTTTCCCGGGGGTAAAGCGGCCGAGGCGTGAAGCTTACCACTCATTTTCAACTAGTGCCGATGTCAAGAAAATGTGGGTCTATATATCCACTCCCCCATACGCCTTCGTGGCATAATGCTTAATTATTTAGGCACAGATAAAATCTTTACTTTTTTTACTTAATATTTCTTAGACCTTGTGGAGAAAAGAAGAAACTATTGCCCCTACTTTGAATCAAGTCCCGATTCATCCATCGTCGAGTCCGTCATGTAGTCTCAAAAGCATCTCCATTACGACCGAAGAAGGGAGAATAGCCTCAACATCAATTTTAGTGACTTATAGTAAATTTAAGAGTGATACAGGATCGTTTGAATCGGAGGAGTTTGTTGTAAATGTTACTGCTACGACATTGGAGATTTCTTGTTTGGTCTTTTTATTCGCGCTACGAATATATTTTAGCGTTCTTAGTCACATTTGAATAACATTTTTTTTTTAAGAATGTAATAATTATGAACTGCATTTATATCAATGACCAGTCTGCATGCACAAAGTTTTGTGTTATTAGTCTACACGACTAAGAAGATTAAAATAACTTCCTGGTACATCTTTATTTCATTGCTTTTGAGAACCAAAATATGAAGAAATGACGTTAGACCAAGCACCACGTTACTTAGACCTGTATGTGTGATAGGCACCACTGTTCAAACAGTGCTTGGCATGAAAGAGACTGATCCTATAATTCAAAGCAACATAATGTTAATTATATTTTTAAGTTGGTTATATTGCCACGCTCTCAGTATAGCTACTATGCAGTGTCGATAATAGGATCATTAATTATTATAGGTCAGTTTTTGGAAATAAAAATTGGCAGGGGAAACGGAAGTATGCTGTGAAACGCCCCCCTTCACTTCGTGTACTAAAATGCTCACAGGAGCTGACCTGGAATCGAGCCTGGGCGTCCGCTGTGGAAAGCTGCTCGTAATTACCGGAGCGATGCGCGGCGCTGAGTGCATAATAATATAGGTAGAGTTTCTGTGTTTAATTAATTAAGCACTACCGCGTAAAGACGTATGGTGGAGTGGAGATGTAGCTCAATTCTTGACCTCGACACTAGATACAATTGAGTGTAAATACATAATACACATAATAAAATACGTTTGACATTCTGGACGCCGGGAAGTAATGATTGTCATTGTCTTTTACAACATGATACGTTCCTCGTTTACCCCGGCCTTACAAATTCAATCACGACTGATACTTTTCGAGATATTCCTAAGAAATTGCCAGAATAATGTATTAGGTTAGTTCCTACCGCAATATTTGCAACTCACAATTAATATTTTTTATTCCGCGATGTTCGGATGGAACCCTTTGGTAGATTCTGGCCCGATGAAAACACTAAGGCGGCAGTGATGCAGTGATGCCAGCTTGGGGGGGGGGTCCATCTTCGCGTCAGTGCAATACCGGTCTCATTGCCCCTGGTGACTCTTTTAATGGGGTTCACCCACTCGCACAGGGCTTATATTTGCAACCAATTAACGAGTCTATAAATAACTCCGTCGGCTGATTCGATGACAGTGAATAGTGAATTGGGAATAAGTGAAGGGAAACGGTCACGTCCTTCTTTAAAGCACTATCCCGGTATTTGCCTGGAGTTACTGATGAGAACCAGGAAAAGGTTCAGTGAGGAACGTCGGTGCCTCGACCGAGATTGGAATAGGGCACATCCCCGTTGCAAGTGAGAAGTGTTGTCGCTTGAGCAAGCTTCTTCGTTCAGTATTTGCACAGGCACAGTGTTGTTACATAAACTACGAGACCACCAACCAATGTTCCTAAGAATAAGTGTTTGCTCTTTTCAGCTGCTATGTGTACCCGCCCTCCCACCGGATGGAAATTTCTGTCAATTCCGTTTGCTTCAGGACGGGTCACAGGCAGAGTCGAATGATTTCCTACAGTGCTTGGTTCCAGTGACCGCCTCTGTGGTCTAGTGGTCAGAGTTTTGGTTACAGATCCAGAGGTCCCGGGTTTGATTTCCGGCGCTACAAGATTTTCTGAGAGGTAGTGAGTCTGGAACGGGATCCACTCAGCCTCTTGAGGGTAACTGAGGAGATATTTAAAGCAAATAGAGGCTCCGGTCTACAAAACCGAGATTAACGGCCGCAGGGATTCATCGCGTTGACCACGCGACACCCTCTATCCTCTAAAGTTTGCACTAACTTCGCCGACAAGAGGCGGTCACTCGGTCGGTATAGTTCGCTTGCGGACTTAAAGCCACGGACACTTGGTTCCAGTTTTCCGCAGCTAGACAAGCTCAATTTCTCCCGCTCCAGGCTACCACAGCGGCCGTACCTGTCCACGCAATCAGAGATTCCTTAACTGCATACTGAGCTCCTGCCTTTCTTCGCCTGTGACTCTGCCCGACTCACAATCGAGGCTGAAGAAACCGTTGGGAGAAATTTACGGGCTAGAAACTGGAACTCGGAAGTGGAGGGAGAGGAAGGAGGTATAAATCATTATAGTCATAAAAAGGCCATATACAAAAAAAAAGTGGAAGTCTAGTTCACATTTTACGCGAGTTTATCCCCCCAGATAAGCTAACCTGTTTTAGAGTTGACATTTTGTCTCACTATTTCTGCACATTTTGTGGAACAGAGAAAACAGCGATACATTGTTTGAAACGTAAATATTTTAGCATAGGAGACAGAACAAAACGGAATTGTTTTCTGTAATTTCTGTTGTGATATTAGTCAATTAAATGGTGGAGTCCATATGCCCTTAGGAATTAAATGCATTTATAAACTTGAACATACTGAAAATTGGAGATATAACCATTAAGAACTACAGAATTACTGGGGTTTTGAGCTTTGTCCATCGTCCGGAATTTTAGGTAATAGAGGATACGACGTTTCGGAAACTGGATCCAGTTTCCGAAACGTCGTGTCCTCTATTATCTAAAATTCCGGACGATGGAAAAAGTCCAAAACCCAAGTAATTCTGTGTGTCATCCACCATCGTCAGAACCCTTTAGTATCTACTCATTAAGAACTAATCCGACGGTTTATGAACTATGCTTTGAAGATGATATACATATAAAGTAGGGAGAATAGATCACATACTGGCTTCTGACGAAGACGCTTCGGGTTCAGTCGAATGAATGTGAGATTCGCAGTGGAGGAAGTGGCAGTGGAGCAGGATTGTCTACGAGTTTATCCTGTTTCCCCTGCTAGCTGCCGCTCACTCGTGTTATTGCTTTCAGCTTTGAAATTTGCTGTGCTTATTTTTTTTTATATTCTCTTGTGAATAGTCTTATGATTTCAAGCAAAGAAGCTTGACAAATGAGAGTAAATATTCAGTGAGTTATGCTCAAAATAGCGTAAAAAATACGTACATATGTAGGCACGTTTCAATAAAATTGTATAATATTTTCATGATTTAGAGTGGCAATAGGCGGGGTGTGGAGTGGTTTTTATCTAACAAGTTTGTCACATCCAGTCAATAAATACAGGTGGTCCAAAAGTCAGTTAACTGGTGAGCAAAATATGCATTAAAATACGTTACAATTTTGTTTATTACTTAAGGCAAGGTACGATAAAGCTATCCATGTAAGAGGCCGTGGAGGAACATTGAATTGTGAGACATCGAGGCTCCCACATTTAGAATCTAGACAAACGGTGCTCCATGTTCAGTGCGAAACTCACAACGCTGTGTTTTCTTTCTACAAGAGACAAATCTGAACATTCTACATCCTGTGGCATGTTTGTCAATAACGATCTATGGAACAAATAAAAAGTGAAAGTGAAAGTGAAATGCGAAAGAATGTTTTATGGTAACTGATTCTTGGACTGTAATGTTGTTCGTTTACGTTCGCGTGTGTGAGGATGGTAATTCACACGCGAACTCAGGATGTTAGGAGTTTGTCGCTAAGTCGGAAGACTTAGAAGGTAACGTGTTGTTTTCCTGCCACCACCTGGTGAGACTGCACCAAGACAGGTGCGGTGTTGATGCACGTGGAACAGGTAGGTTGCACTGGCCAGGTGCGATGTTGAACTCTGCCTATTGAGCTTGTAGCTGGTTGTGAACCGAAGCGTTGAGCGTGTGGATAAGCGAGATCTCCTTGAAGATTCGAATGTGTGAAATAAGGTAGACGACACGAACTTGTGAGGTGAAACCAAACACTTTACTTGTTCAAGACATGAAATAAGTATAAACAGGAATCAAACCCCTGACTTTACGAGAGCGGTACGCTCTCAAGCGCACAGTGCGTGCTGCACTATCTTAATGGTTATTACATCTTACATCCTTACGTCCTCCATTGGTTACAATGCCAGCCCTTATATAGTATTGTCTTCGGGCGTGGCAGAATCATGTGACATTATAGCGTCCATCTCCTTATAAGGAGAGCTTGGGACCTCTATATTACAATGAATTCTCAGAACCATAACGTCACTCTTAGTGCCGTGTGCAGCTAAGATGACTTCATTTTCAAGTTGCGAAATGTCTGTTTATATTAGGCTTAATTTGCCGTTCTATGCTCTGTATCTAGGGTATCTCACACTATCATATGCCAAATTAATGCGAGAAAACATCATTAAATCCTTTAAAATACAATATGTGGTGACGTCACATGACATACCAGCGTTACCACATTACAGGACCACTATGTGTAAAAATATACATTTACGTATAGCCAGATGCATTTCAGTCCTCAAAGGGTCACCCTTAATGTCCCTTTATGATTATTAGGGCATGTGTTTATAGTTTCTCAATACTTTGTATTATTTGTATTTATTTCTTGTAATTAAAGTTGGTACATTCATCCAACAAGCATTTACTGCATCAGTTCATGAGTTGTAATCATTTATACGTAATTTATTCTTTCTTCCGTTAAGCTTTGTAGCTTGTAGTATCCATTCAGTTTTCCTAATTGACTGTGTCCTTGCACCTCAGTTTTGGTTTTCCCAAATTCCTTCTCCCGTTTGCTATCCAATCACTTTTCTCACTATTCATTTACCCTCCGTTTTATCATTCTATTTGTTTTGTTGTTACCGATCTGCTTGTTTACAGGTTCAATTTCACAGCTTTCTCTTATAATAGAACTTCTAACTTTATCCCTGAATGATTTTTGCATGATTTTTCATAATAATTTGGTCTCTAAAAAGGAAATAAAGCTAAAGTTGCCCCTGTGCTCAAAGAATTAAGCACTATGCCATGAAGGAGTACGTGGGAGTGGATGTACAGATCCACATTTTCTTGACCTCGGCACTAGCTGAAGGTGAGTGGTCAGCTTCACGGCCCGGCAGCTTTACCCCTGGCGAAAGTGCCCCCGGTATCCATTGGATAGGAGGTTGGGTGGACCCCAGAGCAGGTCTGGACATTTTGGAGAAGAGAAAATTCTTGACCCTCCCAGTAATAATTTTGTCTCTGCGCTTTCGTATATTTACGTATAGACAACTGGGTTTCGATCCAGAAAGGATCATGCTCATTAATTTATTTTAACCGTTCATTATAATTAGACTTAACTTAATAATTGCCAGTTAAGATTAAATAGTTTTAAAATATATAGACTAAGTACAGTTAACGAGATAGTCACTTTGTTACATAAGTTCATTCTTGCTGAGAGACAGGATAGAGTTCCCTATACCAATTCCTGTAATTCTTTGACTGTCACATACCACGGCAAGCCGTTTTGTAATCTGAGATAAGTAACGGTCGAGTCTAGCTATAATCTAAACGTGTATATAATTTGAAACTGACACCAAGCTGATTATATTATCAAGAATAGCTAAAGTACGTTGGAGTTTTGAAAGGATTAAATCCACTGAGCAATTTAATTTCACTGGAGGATGTAATTTTCTGTTAAACTTTTAAATTTGAACTGAACCAATAACGTAAGTTCGTAAGATGTGATTATGATTGAAAGTTACCGGTTGTTGAGAATCTCACTTGTGAGAGTTCATTCCCGAAACCACTCCGCGGCTGACTCTCGTGCTATACAGACATATAATTGTCACTACGTTTCTAATTATAATGATTCTTTTATCAAAGTATAACTTGTTAAGTAAATAACAGTCGATAAAACTGTTATATAAGTTCCACGAAGGTGACTAAGTAGAAACAAATTGATTCAAAGGCGTGATATTACTAAAATGTAACTAATACACGTGTTACGTACTTATTCATGGAGCTGAGTCCTTATTGAGTAGCCGCCAATTCTGCAGGTACTCAAGAATTTCCCAGCATTTTATGGAACCCGAAGGTTCCTTACCGTGTTCACAAGAGCCCTCCACTGGCCCCTATCCTGAGCCAGATCAGTCCAATCCATATCTTCCTATCCTATCTCTTTAAGATCCATTGTAATATTGTCCACCCACCTACGCTTTGGTCTTCCCACTGGTCTCTTTCCTTCTGGCTTTCCCACCAATATCCTACATGCATTCTTCTCCCCCATTCGCGCTACATGCCGTGTCCACCTCATCCTTATTGACATGATCATTCTAATTATACTTGGAGAAGAGTATAAATTATGAAGCTCTAACACATGTGTTACTTTAGAGTAAATAGAGTATGTGATCAAAGACCATGTTAGGTGGGTCCCTTGTCACCACGGCATGGCGTGTCCTCAGGTTGCGGATGGAGGAGACGCCCTCCAGTTTTGGAGGGAAGCTGCGAATATATTGAATAAGCAGTCGCGGACAGCCGACAAGGTGTGGGCCTCCAGCTTGGGGGTTGGGCATGGGGCTAACAACTCACCGTAAAAATCAATATGTTACGAAAATTAACACAAAACCTCGGACCTGGACGACCTAAGCTAAAGAAAATGGATATGAGATTTGGCACTCGGAATGTACGAAGTTTGTATAGGGCAGGTTCGCTCAGGGCAGTGGCAGAAGAAATCTTAAAATATAAGTTAGATTTAGCGGGAGTACAGGAGGTCAGATGGGATGGAGGTGGCACCGCACCAGCAAGGGACTATACATTTTTCTATGGAAAGGGGAGATGAGAACCATGAATTAGGTACAGGTTTTTTCGTACATAAGAGAATCGTATCAGCAGTTAAGAGGGTAGAGTTCGTTAGTGATAGGATATCATATATAATACTAAAAGGTCGCTGGTGTGATATCTTTGTTATAAATGTTCACGTCCCAACATAAGATAAAATTGATGACACAAAGGATAGATTCTATGAAGAACTAGAACATGTATTTGATAAATTCCCGAAGTATCCTATGAAAATTTTGTTAGGAGATTTCAGTGCCAAAGTAAGGAAGGAAGACATTTTCAAACCAACAATTTGGAATGAGAGTTTGCATGAAATTAGTAATGATAATGGAGTTAGAGTTGTAAAGTTTGCCACATCAAAAATTCTTACTATCAAAAGTACAATGTTCCCACATCGTAACATTACCCTTGAAACTAGTTAGGTTGATTAAAATGTGTTTAAACGAAACGTATAGTAAAGTCCGTGTAGGTAAACATTTGTCTGATAAATTTCCTATCCAGAATTGTCTAAAACAAGGAGATGCTTTATCGCCACTCCTTTTCAACTTTGCCTTACAATATGTAATTAGGAAGGTCCAGGAAACCAGGTGGGACTGAAATTAAACGGGACACATCAGCTGTTGTTCTACGCCGATGATGTGAATCTACTGGGTGATAATGTAGATACCATAAAGAAAAACACACAGACTTTAATTGACGCAAGTAAAGAGGTTGGTCTAGAAGTGAACACAGAGAAAACTAAGTATATGTTGCTCTCTCGTCACCAAAATGCAGAGCAAAATCATGACATAAAGATAGGAAACAGATGTTTTGAAAATGTGGCACAGTTCAGATATTTGGGAACGACGATAACAGATCGAAACCTGATTCAGGAGGAAATTAAGAGGCGATTGAACTCGGGTAATGCTTACTACCATTCAGTCCAGAACCTTTTGTCTTCTCGTCTGCTGTCCAAAAACATAAAAATTAGAATATACAAAACTATAATTTGCCTGTGGTTCTGTATGGGTGTGAAACTTGGTCTCTGACATTAAGGGAGGAACATAGACTGAGGGTGTTGAGAGTATTTGGACCGAAGAGAGATGAAGTGACAGGAGGTTGGAGAAAACTGCATAATGAGGAGCTTCATAACTTGTACTTTTCTCCAAGTATAATTAGACTGATCAAGTCAAGGAAGATGAGGTGGGCAGGTCATGTAGCACGAGTGGGGAAGACGAGGAATGCGTATAGGATATTGGTGGGAAAGCCAGAAGGAAAGAGACCACAGGGAAGACCAAAGCGTAGGTGGGTGGACAGTATTAGAAATGATCTTAGAGAAATAGGATGGGATGGTATGGATTGGATAGATCTAGCTCAGATTAAGGACCAGTGGAGGGCTCTTGTGAACACGGTAATGAACCTTCTGGTTCCATAAAATGCTGGGAAATTCTTGAGTAGTTGCAGAATTGACGGCTCCTCAAGAAGGGCTCAGCTCCATGAGTAAGTAAGTAAGTAATGTGATCAATGAGTTTGTAAAAAATGTAATATCTAGTGAAACGTCGTGAAAATTATCTGTTACCTCGTGGTAACAAGAATTCCACCTCGTCCTATTTAAGCGAGACCCGCCAAGACCCTCAGATAGAGTCGCAGCTGTACTGAACTGAAAAGTCGCGCATTGCACATCCACGTTCACCGAAAGGTACTATCCTGTACTGTTGTTATACAGTATGCTATAACACCCAGGCTTACCGGTGCCTAACCTCAACCCCTACGTCTATCCATCGTCCAGTCAGCTACTTGAGAGGGGAGAGAGATCGTGACAGATCAATGAATAATGTATCTTTCCCTTACCAGTGAAAGTGCAACAAGGTAAGACTGCAAAGTGATTACCTGAAGAGTGGCTAAGCAAATAGTTACGAAATGCCGTATCAGTGAAATACAGTTACGTCTGGTGTGCCAGATTCCGCTGTACTTAGTTTCATTATACAGCTGGAACCAATTGGCACGAAGGGACTTGAGCTCCCCTGGAGAGTGTGATTACCGAGAGTCTGTTGCGACAGGCCTGTCACTCGCACTCCTGTAGTGGACCCAAGCGCAAAGACTGTTAAACTTTTCTCCCAAGGAGTTCAGATTTTCTTGCAGTGAGGCAGCTTCCTTAATTGAAAGGTTCCTGCTCATAATTATGCAATACTTCACTTCAGAGGAAGATGAGCTTATGTCCAATGTTATATAATCATGGCATATGCACGTGGGTTATTACCATTCATTATTGCCGTTGCAATGAGAGGCGTTGCTCTTATAGAGAGTTTTTTTAACGTTGTTGATATGTTCACGGCTCTGCAGCCATTTATGCAGCGATGTATTTAAAATAGTAATTAATTATGTCACAAATGGAAAGCATTGGGCTTGGAGACGTAACCTGGTTTCATTTCATCCTCTTAATAAGGAAAATATTATGATGCATTCATCTTATTTTTAACAATTTTTACTTAATTTTCTTTTCCATTAAGAACACAGTGGATAAACTTATCCTTACGATGACTACTTGGTAGTTCCAAACACTTTATTTGTTGGTTCAAACGACAATGCCTGAGATTTTTATTCGTGAGTTTTCCTTTTCGAATCTCGGCAGCGACACAATGACTATCCTGACTAAGGCGTCTTCTTTGTTTCTTGCAGCCTCTCGAGAGAAATGTCGGGATCATGCCCTACACCTTCCTTCCAAATCCGAGCCAGTTTACTATTCACTGCAATCGAATCACTGGACTCTATGTTTCAGGTTCAGCCCGAGATCAGGTCACGTGAAATTTGTGGTCGACGAAATGACGTTTCACTGTGTACTGAGGGTTTCCTTGCAAATTGTCATTTCACGAATTTCTCCACACTCAGCTATCATCCTGTCATCGACACTATAGCCTGTAGTCCATGATGCTGAGAGCGTCGGGGAATAACCAAATTAAGAAATCGACCCTACAAAATTTGAGTTGCTGACAGTATCGTTAAAATGTACAAAAAACGAAACATGTTCTGTTACTTTGACTACCAGTGAGATGCTGTAGTGACGTTTTAATTAACTCTGCGGGTGCCAGTTTTAATTATTGTAAAGTGCCAAGCTGCAAATCAGAGTGGTTCTTCTTCTTCTTTCCCGTCCCCTTCTTTCGATTAGGCAATCTGGCCATTTCATTTTCAGAATTAATTCTGAAATTTTAAGCCTATAGACTGCCTGTAGGACTCATTGGACGGGTGGTCAGCCCGTCGCAAGGCCGCTATCTATACGGAACAACAGAAACGCATAAAAAAACACAGGCAGATATCCATGCCTCGAGTGGAATTCGAACTCACGATCCCAGTGTTCGAGTGGGCGAATATTTTTCATGTCCTAGACCGCTCGACCACTGTGATCGGTTAGTAAATGGTTAAGAGATGTTTATACAGACTCCGAAAGCACTTCAAACATAACGAAAATTTCCCTTCAGATATATCTTTACCAGGAGTCAGAATAGCTCAGTCGATATAGCGACTACCTACGGGCTGGAGGACGGAGAATTCGGAGTTCAAGTGCCGGTGGGATCAAGAATTTTCTCTTCTCAAAATCGTCCACACCGACCCTAGGATCCACCCAACCCCCTATCCAATGGGTACCGGGGGCTCTTTTCCCGGGGGTAAAGCGGTAGGGGAGTGAAGGTGACCACTCACCTCCAGCTAATGCCGCGGTCAAGAAAATATGGATCTGTACATCCACTCCCCCATACACCTTCATGGCGTGGTGCTTAATTCGTTGAGCACAGACACAACTTTACCTTTTATCTTGAACATGTAGTTCAGATGATACATGCTGTCAGATTTAGCTGTTTTTATAAAGGTCGAAAATTTTGACACTCGACGCTTGTGAAATAATTGCTCTAAGTGTCGGTAATATTCGGTGGTTTGTTGTGTTAACACGTGGCCCCGGCGGTTTAATATAGTGCATCTTTTTGAACTTGTTGGTTTGTTAAATGTTGGCTGTGCTGAAGATTACTTGCTCGGGGCTCAGTTTCTCTAGCTGACAGCTTCAGAGTAATTATATCAATATCTGCTTCTGTTTCAGCAAAAAAAAAACATAGGTAGTGGGGAGTTACATGCGAACTGCCAGCCAGACAACCAGCTACACAGCTGTGAATTCAAGCAGGAGTGTACCCTTCGGGGTTCTGTGCTAATTGGCTGCTTGAGTTTATAACCCATAAGGCTTCTTTCAGACCAATGAAAGTAGGCGGAACATCACTTATGCTTCTAAATATATGTGTTTTTTAAATAATAAGCTACTGAATGAAGTAACAGAAAGAAATCTGACATAGGCCGTGTGTCGTATTCACGCACAATTAAAACATGGCCTTAAGCTTACCAACGATATCTCACCCCTCAGTTCAGCAGAGTTAGTTCATTGACAGTATTAGATTTCCAAAGGTTCTAGGTTCGAAGCTCAGTCATTTAATTCACTTTGGTAATTTCAAGGTTGTCATCTCAGTTGTTATTTTCTGAAAAGTAGTGGGTCTGGAACAGGACCACTCAGGCTCGCGAGGATAATTGGGGATATGTTTCAAGGAAATAGGCGCTGCGTTCTAGAAAACAGATTAACGGACGTGAGGATCCGTTGCGCTGACCACGCGACACCTATCCGCAAAAAGTTGGCACTAACTTCGACAAGCGGGAGTCGCTTGGTCGGTTGGTATAGTTCGCTTACGGACTGCAGGCCACGGAGTTATCTCAGTTGTTATTCAACCCATTATAACTTCATTCAATTTATCAATTTTAATTATTTTAATTTTCATATTATTTAACGTATCATTATTATACAATATCTGTAGGATCTCCGGTTAAATTCCCTTAGTGAGATCGGCTGTCCTGACAGGTTTCCCGTGGGTTTCCTCACCCTCCAGGTAAGTTTCGAAATACACTTTTAATTAGTCCACAACCACTTCCTTTTACATACTTTCCAAGTGATTGTTTAGTAACCAACCTACCATTTGGCGCTGTAGTAACTGAGCCACGGACAGCGCCATTAAATAAAAGAAGAATAAGCAAAGTTATAATTTTTAATGTACTCTTGTAATCCTAAAGATATTGATCAAAAATCTAATTAAGTTAAAATATGTAGTTACTTTCTTTGTAGCATAAATCTCAGTTTCATAGTTATTAAAATAACGTTAGCGTTATTGTACGAGTCCGAAAAGCAGTCAAATATAGAAACATGTTGCCTTAATTATTTATTATTCGGTGCTCAGCATGATCATAATTCGGCCAAAACATCCAGCATTGAAGTTGTACAAAATACAGATTTCAAGAAGTCCGAATTAAACATTATTTTCTTTATATGACGACAGGTGAAGACAGGGAGACTGTTGTGCGCAGACCCGTCTACCGGCAGATTTAGAAGTTTATCGGCGCACAGTTATTATGATTTTATGGTGTAGTGAGAAATGAAGATAATATGTCATTATTAGGCCCATTTTCAATCCTGCTGAGCGCCTGTCAGGTTCGCTTACTCCATCTATATGAATGGAACTCCTCGACAATCTCCGGACATATTTTATAAGTTTGAGAATTGTACGAAACATTATCGAGCTGGAAGACTTTACATAGAAACCTACATATTCTTCTATGTATATCTCGCAGAAATAGTGTTCGGAACAAAATTTGTGTAGGAAACTGAAACAATATGTTCAGTATATTTTCCCCATGGGAACCGGGGTAGCTTCGTCGGTATAGCAACTATGCTACTGGCTGGACGACCGAGGAGACGAGGTTTGATTTCCGGTATATAAAAGAGATTTTTTCTTTATTCCACAACGTCTAGTTCCATTCCGGGGCCCACCAAGCCTTCTATACAGTGCAAACCTGGGGGTTTTTCCCTGCTGGTAAAGCGGCAAACGCGTGAAGCCGACAACTCACATGATGCCGAGGTTAAGAAGGGTGGAGCTATACCTTTACTCCCCGTACGTTTTCAAGGTGTGATGATACTTGATTAGTTAAGGCCCAAGTTAATTTTTTTTCCCCTGGTACTACATCCCCAGTGGGCCTAGGCTTACCTCCATGAACTTCTCCGTTCACTTCGGTTTTTCTATATCTTACACATTCGGTAGGATTCCTTGCGCGAGTGATCAGCTCGTCGCAAGGCCTCTACCTGTAGTCAAACACAGAAAAAACGCGCACACACGAATTAAACATCCATGCCCTGAGTGGGATTCGAACCCACGATCCCGGTTTCCAAGCGAGCGAAGACAGTACATGCTTTAGACCACTCGGCTACCGTGACCGGCTCTAAGTTAATTTACCTTTGTAATTTTCTCCATATGTGTTACCAGTTTTCAAAATAATAAAATAAGAATTATGCCACAAGTACATTACACATTTATCTGCCAGTCATTCATGTCATGCTGAAAATAATCGAGGTAAAAGAACAATAAATATTCTATTAATGTAATGTTCTCTTATGACAGGGCTTTGAAGCGTATATTAAACAGTGTATATTTATTTTTCGTTCAGAGCGTATAATATCAGTAAACATTGAAACTGATTGTTGTTTGCTCAATGGGCTTATAATATTTGACTTCTCGTCAGTTTGAGTTAGTATCATAAAGTGACAGCGAACAGTTGCTTGTAAATATAGCGTTTGTTTGTTGTAAAGGAAGAGTTCATCATAGTCTTAACCATTATACTCATAATACTCCTTCCGAAAGCCGTTGTGAGTGTACTATTACAATCTTTTTTGTTGTGTGGACTGATGGAGGCAACTAATGATTTTATAACATGTTACACATCCACATAAGCTGTAGACTACCGCGTAAAAATGTCTCCTCTGGAGGCAACTGATGTTTCACATCTTCACTAATATTTACCCATATTTACTGCTGATAGACGGGATAGGCGGTTGCGTAATTGGTTGAGGCACTATGCTACAAGCAGGAAGGTCATGGGTTCGACTCCTGATGAGGTCATTAGATTTTTCAATTGACCTAATCCTTCCAGCCGCACTATGATCCTCCGGTTGACTCAGCCTCTGACAGAAATGAATACCGGGAATCTTTCTGGGGATGAAGGGCGGCCGGCGCGTAACGCTGACAACCTCGCCTCTATATGTGAGCCGATTGTCTAGAAAATATGAGAGGCTCAAGGTCTCACAACCCTATACACCTCCACGGCCTGTTACAGGGATAGCTTTACTTTTTTACTTTACCACTGAGGGACTGTAACACCGAGATGTTATTCCTGTATTAGGCAATAGAAACATCTGGGGCCGTGCTATATTTCAGTCACCGGCCTTCCACCACGACGGCGCAGGTTAGATCCCAGATGAGGTCACATGGGATTTCTGGTTGACAAAGTGGAACTGGGGCAAGTACACCCCCAGTAGTTCGGTTTCCCCTGCCAATTCTCTTTCCGTCAGCCGATCCACATTCATCGATCATCTTATCAATGACTGTGTATAGTCTCGATGCTGAAAACGTCGTGAACTACTCAATAAATAACCGAAGGAACCAAATGTTCATCATCCAACATTTTATGACCCATGTAGACTCTTTAGTCATGAACGTAATGGGTCTAATTTTCGTGTTCTTCAGGTAATGTTTCAAGAAAATGTTGCTGCTAAGGTTACTTCAGGTACTTGGCACTCAGATGCTGCAGTTATTAACCCTTCTTTATAAGGCAAAGGAAGGAACTTCTTGTGTTCCGGCCACGCCTGTCCGTCTGCGACTACTGCAGAAATGTGGACAGGTTTGTTTAGAATTTGAAATTGGAGATTATCATTAAGCCTTTCCCGCCAATTCCGATTTTTAGCCAGTTTAGTCCATAGCAAAACCTACTTGATCCAAGAAATTAATGTCTTCATGTATATCTTACAGCGTTAATGAAATTTAGGTGAAATTCAGTAGTGATCTCTGTACAGTGTTGGCCTGTCATTTTGACGTTTAGCGGTATGGCAGATTATAAAGACTACTTTACATGCGATCATGAACGATATTTATTGTTTGTATGGAAAACTGCTATTTAGATTTTGTTGAGATTCGATATAAAAATCGATAATACCCGCAGTTAACCTTTCTGATTTTTAAACCGTATTGACTGCATATAAATTCTGCTTTATATATGGTTGTAAAAGCATTTTTTTTGTTGTCTTAGGCTGCTGATCCTTTATTTTTAATTCAGTGTGTTAAATCTGTTTATAATATTTGTTTTATAATTCCGCTGTTTTAAATTTTATTTTTCATCATAAACAATGAACTTGTGTGCTGTTTATTGAAGCGAGAAATGGGATTGAAGAACATAAGGTATAATCGCTATGGGACGCGTTGCTCGTTAATTGGCCAGAATACATCGCAAACATGAAAATCACCGGAATGGTGGGAGTCTGTTAAATTCAAAAGTTCCTCTTTTCTGAGATGTGACGCCATGTTTTGCGGTAGAGGTTCATGAACGTTTCGGAGGATGATAATGCAACTATTTTCATGGTCGAAGTGTAAGCCAAGCAAGTAACAAGCAAAACCAGGAGGTAAGCATAGTTACTTGGCTTGTACCACGATATTGCTGATGGAGGCGATATTTTCCTCTGAAACGTCTGTGAATTTCTGCCGATATACACAACGTTAGGCCCAAGAATTTAGCAGGATTTATAGTCACCGCTGCGAGAACTTCATATCCGACATGTGTTAGATCCTATCGACGCAGAATGTGAAGTGGGTGAACATATTCCTCTTTGGGATTTGGTTACAGTCATTTCTCTTCGTGAAACTACTTCTGACAAAACTGAGATAAATGAATGTTTAAAATCTGATCACGTCTTCGCTAAAGAAAAGCGATCCCATTTCCCTGTCACACTCTTTAAAACTTTCTTCGTTATTGCCACAAATTCNCCCCCCCCCCAAGGGTTTCTAGATTATGCGCATATTTTGCAATTCTCTTATCTTACAACTGTAGGGAGGTAGCTTAAACTTCGTCTGTACTAGCCATCAGAATTCATTTAGCTGTAGCATTTTTAACAACCTGAATAGCGCAGTCTGTATAGCGACTGGCTCCCGGCTGGACTTCCGAGAGATCGGAGTTCATGTCCCACAGTTGCAGTGAGGCAAGTGAAGAAGGCAGATGCACGCCGTAAGCTTCATCGGCCAGGTTGTGTGAAGCCGCACAAGGCGTATCAGTAGCGAGTGTGTTAATAATAATTCAAATTAATTATAAGCAGTTTCAGTCGGTTGTTTAGTCCTAGATGGAATGTGCTTGAAAGGAAGATGAAGTTTGTGCTTCTTTAACGAGGTAAGTCCTCGGATATCAGCCTACTACATTCATGAGCGGATGCTCAACAAGTTAAACCTGCAGGAAGAGGAAGTCAGCAGGGTCCAAGTGGACGGACCAAAAGGGCAGATATTTATAAAGTTTAATGATGGTCAGAGAGGTGCAGAACTTTTACAGAACACGGGAGAAGTGCGTTATGAGCATATCAGTTTTATGTGAAGTCGTGTCAGACTACATCAGGTAGGATTCGGCTAGCGGAAAATTCGGATCGCCAATTTTCCCCTTGAAATATCCAAATGAATATCAGACAAATTCTAAGTACATGTGGTTCCATAATAGATCTGAGAGACCACGTCTGGTCAAACGCTTACAGATATACAATTTCAATGGAGTACGGTTAGTTCTAATAGAAGTAAGCCATCATATTCCGTCAAAATTACGATAGAAGGGCACAGACCCCTAGTTTCATTTGATGGGCAACCGGTTACATGCAACGCATACAGTTCCCTTGAACATATGGGCCAGGAGGGCCAGGAGTGCCCGAACACAGATTATCAACGACGCTTGCTGTTGGTCGCATATAGTAGTAAATGGCACAGGGAGAACAAATGGAGAAACCATATTGGAACAAGCAGACGCAACGTTCAGAGAGTTAGGAAGTAAAGATATCAAGAACAAAAACGAAAAAGGAAACACAACATTCAATAATTCGCCAAAAACCCAACAAAGGACAATGGTGGCAAGCCGCAGTTAACGAACAACAAAACTGCGAGGACATAACGAACCAGAGAAAACAGAAAAACAAAAATCACAAAATTCAGGATAGTAAACAAAGAAACATTCGAAATAATTGGAGCACCTGAAACACGAGAAGATAGAATCTGAGAGCGAGACAACAATATAGACATGAGTCACAAGAAGAGACGAAAAAACAAAGTTTTGTTGGTAATTTTTTTTTGTGGGGGGGCTACAGCCTCAATTTGGGCCTCGGTCTACCTCCATGAAACTTCGTTTCACTTCTGTTTACTAGATCTTAAACATTTGGCAGGACTCCTTGGACGGGTGGTCAGATCGTCGCAAGGCGACATAAACACAGAAAAACGCACACACACAAACACAAAATATCCATGCCATGAGTGGGATTCGAACCCACGATCCCGGCTTCCGAGCGAGCGAGCGAGGACCTCTCGGCTACCGTGACCGGTGTATCTACAAACAAATGATCACAACCAAGCCGAAATTCAGATTACAGATTATCAGGATCATGGAAACACGCCCCTGAAAGAGATAGTCAACCCATACCAGTAATCGACAAGACAAGGAACGGAAACTTCAGAAATGTACCTTACCGGGAGAAGAAGGCAGATCATATGCTAACAAATCGTGCACAAGAAGCAGTAGTGGAAGCGGGACGGGGAAACAAAAGCCATAAACCGCAATGGAGGCAGCACAGACCCATAACAAAGGAGGATTTTTTACAGCTACAAAATAGCAACTTTGAATATCAATGGAACACATTGTCAAACAAAGCGCTTCATGCAATACAATGACATGGAAATAATATTCAAGCAAGAGTTGGTTAAAGAGGACTTTCAATACATGCCTGGGTATGCACCGCAGAGAAATATGGGGACACAAGTGCGGAGAACAGTAACTTTACCGAGATGCACTATAGAATGATCAGCAATTGAAAAATGCCATTGGCAGGGACATGGCGGCATGATGCGAGCAGACGCTGCTTATAAGCTTGTACGCTCCATCGGGCTGTATAAAAAGGAAGGAAAGAGAACCATTCCTCAATACAGAGGCCAACTACGAGTACTTGCTGCTCCACTTGCCCAACAGTTATATGACAGGGCGCCTTTATCTCGTCATGACTGCACAGGAGACTGCAACCCCTGTTCAGCTTTAGAATCCTTAATAAACAACCTTGACCTTGTCGATGTATGAACGAATACCACAGACAGGAGAACATAAACTTATTACGCTGCAACGGCCGCATATAAAAGAGGTAGAACCTGCATAAAAGGAATTTTAGGAGGAAAATTGGAAGCGGAGACTGCCGGATCCGCCTTCAAACTCACCCGGCCGTGATGCTGAAAATCACTCTTGAAAAACAAGTAATTAAAGGAGATATTATCGTACTGTTATGAGTGAGGATGCATCAACAGACGTCATCTAAGGTACAAGCCTACATACTGAAGAACTGTAATTGCATTGACAAGGAAGTTAACGAAATCGTAAGATCTCTACGTGTAATTTCGTGTCTTACTCGTAAGTATGTGTTTTTTTCCACCAATTAAGAATAATTTTTGAAGTGTATGTTTATATCATAAAATCCGCTGTTGGATCTTGAAAGATAAGGAAAAGCTGAAAGTAAAGTTGACCCTGCCGGTCACGGTAGCCGAGCGGTCTAAGGCATGTACTGTCTTCGCTCGCTTGGAAACCGGGATCGTGGGTTCGAATCCCACTCAGGGCATGGATGTTTAGTTTGTGTGTGTGCGTTTTTCTGTGTTTGTGTACAGGTAGAGGCCTTGCGACGAGCTGATCACCCGCCCAAGGAGTCCTACCGAATGTGTAAGATCTAGAAAAACCGAGTGAACGAAGAAGTTCATGGAGGTAGGCCTAGGTCCACTGGGGCTGTAGTGCCAAGGAAAAAAAGAAGTTTACCCTATGCTTAATTAATTAACACTTATGGGGTCTAGATCTCGGCACTAGATCGAGATGAGTGGTCGGCTTCACGCCTCGGATTTTTTACTTCAGGGGAAAGAGCCCCCGTTACCCATTGATTATGAGGTTGTGTGGGCTCCAGAACCGGTCTCGACGCTGTGAATTATAGAAGAATCTCTTGCCGCTGCTGGGACTCGAACTCCGGCCGTCCAGTCCGTATCCCGTCGCTTTACAAACTGTCCCTTTACTGTCGCTTTACTGTCCCTCCTCTAGATCGTGAGAGATATAAACCATAAACGATTTTCGAGGCAATACTAACATTCTATTATAGGCCAATCAGTGGCCGCCGTGCCGAGTGGACCCAGTTCAACTCCACCCCCCACTAAGCGCATTAAAAAGAACTTTCTATTAGGAGAGAAAGTTTACACGTCGTGTTTAAACGAAGGGAACTTCAGAAGTAACCGAAATATTTAAGGTAACAAAGAAACGAGGGTCTTTCGCATAGTAATTAGTCTGTAAAAACAGTTGGATATTTAGCACATAGAAAAATGGGAGAACAAACGAAACAGTAAGTGAAATAATTGTGTAAAAATATGTGGTAGAAGACTCGTTGGAGAGTTCTACCGCCCGGGGTATGACGCCGTGTAGCCGCCTGACCGCCCGTTATCACTTCCCAGAAGATAACATCTTCATAGTCACAGCTCTGAGAGCCTCAGACCCAGCACAGAATACAGGCTAAGCTAACAAAGAACTTTCTTAAAAAGAAGAGCGCTTTAGAAACTCGTACAAGACGTGACACCTTGCACTTATGATGTAAGACCCTGTTAGCTTAACAAGGCGCACAGCCATGTTCTCCTTGAGAAACTGCAGTCACTCCTTTGGTTAGAGAATTCTCCACTCTTCAAGGAGTCACGAGGCTCATTACCGTGCCCACTAGAGTCCGCCACTGGTCCTTATCCTGAACCAGGTGACTCCAGTCCACACACCCACATACTTTACTTTACGATCCAGTTTAATAGTGTATTATCTCCTTCCTGATTATGGCAAATATTCGTTTTCAGGCAGTTTTAACGACAAAGTTTTGCAGGCTTATATATTCCTTGTGACATTAGGGGCAAGCTTTAACCAACAGAGCTGATGGGCATGTGGTAGCGTAGTTGTTTGAGGGGCTATGCTACAAGCCGGAAGGTCGCGGGTTCAAGTCCCGATGAGGTCACTGGATTTTTTTTTCAATTGACATAATCCTTCCAGCGCACTATGGCCCTAGGGTTGACTCAGCCTCTAACAGAAATGAGTACCGGGAATTATGTAAACAATTTTCCTGACCTTACCGCCATCTTTGAGCCGATTGTCTAGATAATGTGGGACCCTCAACGTCTCACAACCATATGGGCCTTCATGGCCGGGTAAAGAGATAGCTTTACTTTTCTTTATATATTTCTTGTATTCGCCGCTCACGTCAACCTCCTTGAAAACATTAGGGAAAAAGGAACGGGATGGCTGTACCGTAAATCCTCGCTCATCGCCTGGGGTAGGTCCCTCGAGAACGCCGTATTACGTAAATCCACGACGGAGAAAGCGAATACCTTGTGGGTTAGTTGGGGGTAGGCGAACATAGTCTTCCACTGAAGATACACTTCCGAATTTTAACACCATGTAGTTCGAAAAAAAAGGAAGAAAAGAATTGCTTCCATTTCCAGGGTGACGTGTTTCTCCGAACTATACAGAGATACAACCCAGAAGCAGCAGACTGTAAAAATGTCGAATGAAACGATGCAGTAACTAGATACACACGCACAAATAAATATCACCACAAGTATTGTATGATAGCCTAGTCGGTATGGCAACATGGCTAAGGGCTGGACGACAGAGGGGTTGGATTTCGAGTCCCTTTAAGGTCAAGATTTTTCTCTTTTACGTCGTTCAGACAGGCTGTGGGGCCCACCCAGCCTTCTATCAAGTGGTACCCGGGGCTCTTTTCGCGGGGGTATAAGTGGCAGGGATGTGAAGCTGACACACTTCTAGCTAGTGCCAAGGTCAGAAAAATGTAGGTCTATACATCCACTCCNTGAAGATACACTTCCGAATTTTAACACCACGTAGTTCGAAAAAAAAGGAAGAAAAGAATTGCTTCCATTTCCAGGGTGACGTGTTTCTCCGAACTATACAGACATACAACCCAGAAGCAGCAGACTGTAAAAATGTCGAATGAAACGTTGCAGTAACTAGATACGCACGCACAAATATTGTATGATAGCCTACTCGGTATAGCAACATGGCTAAGGGCTGGACGACAGAGGGGTTGGATTTCGAGTCCCTTTAGGGTCAAGATTTTTCTCCTTTACGTCGTTCAGACCGGCTGTGGGGCCCACCCAGCCTCCTATCAAGTGGTACCCGGGGCTCTTTTCGCGGGGGTATGAGTGGCAGGGATGTGAAGCTGACACACTTCTAGCTAGTGCCAAGGTCAGCAAAATGTAGATCTATACGTGCACTCCCCCATACGCCTTCATGGTGTAGTGCTTGATTAGTTAAGCACAGGGACAACTTAACCTTGCAAATATTATATACGAAAATAATTATACAAAAGGTAGTCATTGAGCTGTTATAATTATGAAATATACATATTGCGACTGAATATGACCATTTGCTAGGCAACGGCTACGTACATACTGCCTAGAATCCGGAACAATAGCGAAGTGATAGTCATTCTTGCTAAGCAACGGCTAGGTAAACATTTGTTTCCGCGCCAACGAACATTAATAAAGGCATTCCCGTGACAACACGAAAAGAGGAACTGTTTGACATGGTAATTTCTATCCCGGCCGCGTGGCAGTTATAAAAGACGATGCATTCCTGAATTCGGTCTTAAAATTAGACTCAGACTCAGAGTTGGAGAGCAGCAGAGTTGAGTCTGAGATTCTGCATAGAGATCCGTCAGACAGATGTCGATCAGAAGGAGTTCAATGTGTGAACTGTTGTAATCGACTGTCATTGTAAAGAAGTGCCAAGAAACCCAATCATCGAATCCAGAACCCATTATTATTCGTCACGCTAACCACTTGTACATGACAATACGTTAATTGGAAACATAATACACAAAGTTATATTTTATAATAAATTCAGCGTCATTGAATTTCACTCGACAGCAGGATAAGGGAGAGAAATGCTTGAGTTCGGTGAGGTTAGGAGAAAATGTGAGTTTGTGTTGGCGTGTACCATACTGGAGCTTGGTTGGCCGGCTGCATATGTTCACATTAAGGCAGTCGGTAAATAACTGTTCGTATTATTGCTTGTTTAAGGAAATCCGCGTTTGAAAACACGTTCATCAAGGGATTGCGCTAACGTTCTAGTGCGGGCCGCGCCATAGCTCAAGCGGTTAGTCGCTGGCTTCCCACCGCGGCGGCCCGGGTTCGATCCCCGGTCTTGTCAAGTGGGATTTGTGGTGGACAAAGTGGCGCTGGGGCGGGTTTT
>NW_019720729.1:341599-342745 GCF_002891405.2 Cryptotermes secundus | reverse complement strand
ATCACCCTCACCTATCATCTGGGGCTGGTACAAGAGGCCAGAAGTGGCCGCAGTACAAGGGACTTAGTCCCACCCCACTAGCAATAATAAAGAAACCATTCTAGTGCGGTAGATTCGTGGAGCTCCCACCAGAACTAATTTTTCTTTTTTCCTTGGCACTACAGCCCCAGTGGGCCTAGGCCTACCTCCATTAACTCCGGTCACTTCGGTTTTCATCGATCTTACACATACGGTAGGACTCCTTGGGCGAGTGATGAGCTCGTCGCAAGGCCTCTACCTGGAGACAAACACAGAAAAACGCACACAAACCTCCATGCCCTGAGTTGGATTCGAACCCACGATCCCGGCTGCCGAACGAGCAAAGACAGTGCATGCCTTAGACCACCCGGCTACCGTGACAGGCCTAGAACTAATTTAAAACCCTCAAAACCCTGTTTGTTACGCTATCAATGATAGGTTTTAGTATTTATGCAAAGGGAAAATGGATAAGCTTAGGTTGAAACTTTGAAGCTTCCACGGTTTAAATTCGCACTGAAATTGCCTTGGGCCATGAGCTGGGTCAAAGCTGGTTTAGAAACAAAGTCATCGGACACTTGTTCTGTGAGGGTTAACGTAAGTCGCCGATATATGCTGTATAATCAGTCAATGAGATATCTCTTCTTTAATGTCGGAGTGGGCAACAGGAACGTAGACCGATCGGTTTGGTTTAGCGGTAAATATCTAGGCTTGTAATCAGAAAGTGTTTGATTCAAATCTCAGCTGAGACACCGACTATCCAGACTGAGAGATTTCATGCTCTTCCTCAGTCCCTTCACGCAAATGCCAGGATAATACCTCGATTAAGGCACGACCGCTCCTTCCACATCCCTTCCAATTCATCTCTCGCCTGTCATACCGTTAGAGTACGGTCTGAAGGAAGCAAGGTTGCAGGGTCAGATTCACTGCCTGACCCTCACCACCACGTGCATCTCACACTGATAATATAAGTAGACATGAACATAGTCCACTCACGGTTACATCCCATATCGACCCTGATGATGAAGACGAAAAAGCCCTTAACCCAAATTTGAAGCTGCTCATTGTCTGGGACGATTTTAGTGCAATATGCATTCAGGTTTAATATTTTGGTATGATGGTAGAACATCA
>NW_019720729.1:290062-341243 GCF_002891405.2 Cryptotermes secundus | reverse complement strand
TGTAGTGCAGTAGGCCCATGCCAGGCAGTCAAACGGCATTTCCTATCCATAAGTGTCTCCGCGCAAATAAATGCATTCACTACGAGCGTATTGTGGATCAACCAAAACGTGTATTAAGAACATTTCCAAGCAACATTCATGCCTCGGAATTAGGAGATTTTCTCCTTTTTGCTCCTTCTCTTCTTCATTTTGTGCTGCTTCGCACATTCATACAGGATTTTCCAAGGTCTTTCCTGGTCTCAGCATCGTTGGGTTCGTACTCTAGAAATCGAAGTTATTTTATCGCCAATATAACCAGATTATTTATCTAATTTTCTCTATGTTCATCTGTTTTATTTTTCATAATAATGTCACGTGTAAGTTGATACGCCATGTTACGTGGGCCCCTTGTCACCATGGCATGGCGCGTCCTCAGGTTGCGGATGGAGGAGACGCCCTCCAGGTATGGAGGGTAGCTGCGAATATATTGAATAAGCAGTCGCGGACAGCCGACAAGGAGTGAAATGCATATAGGATATTGGTGGGAAAGCCAGAAGGAAGGAGACCACTGGGGAGACCAAGGCGTAGGTGGGTGGACAATATTAGAATGGATCTTAGAGAGATAGGATGGGATGGATTGAATAGATCTGGCTCAGGATAGGAACCATTGTGAATACGGTAATGAACCTTCAGGTTCCATAAAATGCTGGTAAATTCTTGAGTAGCTGCAGAATTGGCGGTTCCTCACGATGGGCTCAGCTCCATGAGTAAGTAAGTAAGTAAATAAATAACAAAGTAGGGTGGTACGAGTGACGAAAACAACGGGTTCTAGTTCGGATGATTGGAAATATTAACCACCCACAGGTCGTAACTACAAATAATTATTACGCTATTACTGATTTTCACACTTCCTAGTCCACCATTGCACGCGCACTGGTATTCTCAGTTTCCGCTTGTCGTATCCTAGCAACGGATCTCAACGCAGAAATTAGCTGTTCAGATCACTATAATGTCTACATGCCATTCCATCTTCAGTCACTGTGGAACCTCGGAACTACTATATTCTTCTGGACTCCTCCAGCTTACGACTGACTCATAACTAACTTATAAGTCGTAACTCGTTAACTCGTAACTTGTAACTTTCAGTTCCTTTGAACGAATTCTGTCACTTCCTTATACTCGTATAGTCGCGGAACGGACATTGACCTACAGTAAACACATATCACGTGATGGCTATCCATCTAGTCTATTGGCGTGCCGGCCGGATCTGCAGAAAACACTTCAAGTGGTCTCTGTCCGCTGTTGTCTGACGTCACCGATGACACGGAAAATACAGCTTCCTCTGTTGTTACATCTTGTACCGTGTTTACAGAGCTGTTGCCTGGCAACGTGTTGATAAAATCCGTTATATTATATTCATTGTTAACGTGGTTAACCAAGGCATAGACTGTGGCTTAATATTAAAACATACCATAGCGAAATGAAATTAGAGAATGTCGACTGAATTGAATTACACGTATTTAAGGTAGGGTTCAGTGTCAGGTACTTCTAAACATGGCATCGAACCCTCGGTTCCCATAAAACGCAGGTAATTTTTTGGCTAGCTGATCAACTATCCTGCTTTCAAGGAGGGTTCTGCTCAATGAAGTTCGTTATGTGTGAGCTGTATAAGGAGATGGAGAAACTTTGTCACGTATAGACTGCGGCCGAAGGTCTGTCGGATTAATAGATTAAGGAATTAATTCTGAACATTAAGAGGTGAAACAACCAAACCGTGGAAACTAAAGAAGAAGACAGGCGCACTGCTTAAAGCGTCCTTTACGAAATGCAGGTCTGTTAGAACGAACAACACAGTTTCTGTTTATTCCTTCAGATTAGAGGCAACAACTATTTATTTTTCTAAATGCTTAGTAATTATGGCTGCACTTCTATCGACAGCAGGCGGTAGGCTTTTTGTGTATTGTCACGATTACTTTGTGTGACTATAGACGGGGTATGGATGGGTGAATGGATTTATTGACCACTTACACACACACACCACTGCCAATCGCAGTGTCTGCGCGGTCTATTTTTTTTAATGCTAGTGGGTTGGGACTAAGTCCCTTGTACTGTGGCCACCCCTGGCCTATTTTACCAACCCCAGATGATAGGTGTGGGTGATTGTGGAGCAATTAGTGGAATGAAGATTGGCAGGGGAAACCGAAGTACTTGGAGAAAACCTGCCCCAGCGCCACTTTGTCCACCACAAATCCCAAATGACCACACCCGGGCTCGAACCCGGGCCGCCGTGGTGGGAAACCAGCGACTAACCGCTTGAGCTACGGCGCGGTCTCAGGCCTCGTTTTCTAAGGCATGAACTGTCTTCGTTCGCACGAACACTGGGATCGTAGGTTCGAATCCCACTCAAGGCACGGATGTTTGTGTATGTGTTTAATCTGTCTTTGTGTTGTCCTGTATAGGTAGCGGCCCTGAGACGGGCTGATCCCCGTCCATGGACTCCTACCGACTCTCTAAAATTAAGAAACTGAAGTGAAAAGAAGCGTTTAATCGATGCCATATGCTCCAAGTGGGAACCATATGAATAAAGAAAGATAGAAAGATATACACACCACTCAGAATAATAAGTAATTACAGCGCCGTCTCTCCTCTGCACACACTACAAATAGCTGGCACGCTAAGTCTTCTGCAGGTTGTATTGTCTTTACTAGTCTTAGCTTGGTAGCATCTCTCAACAGTGGAGATTCTTCAACTTCGAGCTCAGGTCGTTACTATCCGGTGACTATCCCACAACTGCACTGTCAGGTGAACTGTAGCGCCATCTCTTCTCAGCCTGCCATGCAGAACTCAACTGTCAACTGACTGGGTCTTACAGACAGTGGACTTATTACTACAGACTGACTGACAAATGAGAGACCCGACCTCTCGTCAGAGAGGGCGCTACACGTAGACAAGACAATAACTTTCATTCAAAAGAAATAACTGGTCATGAGCCCCAGCTGGGGCTCGACACCAAGACAGACAGATTGACTGACCGTCAGTTGCAACGTGACTCTGACTCTGACTCTGACGACCGACTATCAGTTGGAACAAAGCACCCGTCTCGGGCTTACGACCACATTATTATTACTGTCAGACAGATGCTGGTTTGTTGATGTGGGGCGCCCTCTCTGACGAGAGAACGGACCAGTCTTTTAAAATTGCTGCTGCTCCTTGTCAGGGCAATCTTTCTCGGGTCCGAGCCCCTTGGGACTCGCGACCATGTTTAACTGTCCCAGATTTGAGACTTCCCAGTTCGTCGCCTCCTACGACTCGCAGGGTCACGGTGGAGTTGTGACAGCATCCCCACCTCTTATACGANAAACTTTTACGATGCTTCCTACCTGGGGTCTCACAGCAGAATGACCTGTTATACGGGTTAGTTGTCTTCCTTATAAGCCCTTTGCACGGACCGAGTATAAAACGCCGTTTCCAAAAGTAACTCTATTCTTGCTTGTGTATTGGTTGCCGCGGGAACGTGTTTACTGATCCGTTGTCTAGAAACGTGTTGTATAACGCCGTTGTTTATTCGCATATCTAGCCGTCATGGCATAGCAACGACTGTACGCGCTACAGTATTAATACCACATAATTACAGGAGAAACCGATATATGAAGAACACTATGTGAATTGAAGAATGCCGCCTTCTTCTGAAACGTCGGTTCACGCAAGATCTACACTACGCCACTCAGTCTGCAGCCAGCTGCTCACTCTGGTTCCTCGCTCGCGGATTTTTCTACCCTGAAGATGGCGGTGATACGTTCCTCCGAAACGTCAGTTCACGCAGGATCTACACGGAGCCACATCCCAGAAGACTGCATTCTTCATAGTCACTGTTGTGAAAACCTCAAAACTTACATTATGTGATTTGTGTTCCAGATCGGTAACACTGTGATTATACGAGATAATGACATTACTTTTTGAAGCGTGTACAGTATACACATAGGTGTGTATGTGTGTATGCATAAACACACGGAAAGACGGACAGGTTTGTGAATTAATTACGCAAGAAGTGTTTAAAATCGTGCTCGGGAATCTTGTTTAGGTTCCCTTGAGCGAGTCTACCATATTTTACTGAAACTGGTCATGATTCATTCACTTTTTGTGAATAGATTTTGATCAGATTTGGTATTGAAAGCTCACTGAAATATGAACGAATGTAGATCAATTCTTTGAATCTGGTATTATGGCTGCCATTTGCCTTTAAGGTCTAATTTTAATTACTATTTCCATAAGTATGTAGGCCTAGATTTTAAATATTTTTCTACCAAATTTTAAATTACTGAGTTCCAGTGTGAAGTTACGAACATTTACTTCATAATATATGTTTTCGGAACACTCGGTTGAGCGAGGGCACCACTGATTCCACTCGATTTGGCGTTGAGCATGCAGAGAATCCACAAACACATTCCCACTAGACGAGTGTGCAGAGCTGCTGACAAGTAACGTCTATCTGAGTGACATTTCTCGTCTGCCTGTGCCACATACCGACACGATTCGTTATTGCGTGTGTGTAATACTGAGGACGAGATAAAAATGGGCACCATCTCCCATTGGCCTGTTCGTCGCTCCTTTTCTGCTTGTAATCTTCCCTATATCTGTTCAAACATTTTCCTGAGTAGCTTATTCTTCTGCCCTGAAGATGGAGGCAAGACGTTATTCCGAAACGGAAGTAACTTATTACCATTTAATCCTAGGATATTTAGGAGTAACAACCAATTAATGAGTTCCGGATTAGATGAAGCTATTTATTGGATAAGTTGTTTACAATTACTAAAAAATAACGCGTTCCAGACGATGCAACCTGACTAGAATGTCATCTTCGGATTATTAGCTGAGCTGGTTTATTCTGCTCTCAGCTCTGCTCCGTTCGCCTCTCTTCTGTTCTCCGCTCTGTTCTCCTCCGTTCTGTTGTTCGCTTTGTTCTATTTTGTATGTTATATTCGAAAGTCGGACACCCTAGAAAACACCGTGCTCCAGGGTTCCGTTTCATGTGTTCTATGCACTGGTAGCTAGTGTATTCGTTGCCGCGGGAACTGCCCTAGTTCTGGTTTTCATTTCCGTGGTAACGTCTGTTATGTATTGTCGCGTGAACATGTTTGTCACCCAGACAACAATGTGGAACCGTGGATGCTGAACCGTTACCTAACAATGGACGTCAACTATGGCTCAGATATTCTGACTTTTAGGAGGCACGTCACAATATGTTATTGAAATATATTGCTGCGTTAATCCCGAGCAGTTTACGTTTTATTTCCACATAAAAGAACATGCAGTTGACCTGAATGGTAATATACTCGTATATTTTCACATTGCCCCTGTCAACTCCATCGTCTTCGTCGTTGTCTTCTGCGTCAAACTTATTCTTCTCCTATTCCGCCACTAAAGCACTTTTCTGCGAATCATTCGTCTAATGATTTTGGTGCCCCAATTATGAAGTTGCCGGTCACGGTAGCCGCGCTGTCTAAGGCATGTACTGTCTTCGCTCGCTCGGAAGCTGGGATCATGAGTTCGAATCTCACACAATGCATAGATGTTTGGTATGTTTATGAGTTCATTCTGTGTCTGTGCTGTCCTGTGTTTAGGTAGAGGCCTTGTGACGGGCTGATTACCCGTCCAAGGAGTCCTGCCGTCTGTAAAATGATCATAAAGCTGAGAAATCAGCCCTGTGCTCCGAAGTGGGAGCAAGAGGAAAGAAATGTTATGAAGTTCCTCATTATAAAATTTTCTCCAAATTCTTATCAATCATTCCTCTTGGGTCTACATATGTTCCTTAGCATCATGTTCTGAACACCCTCAGTCTATGTTCTTCCCCTAATGTCAGAGATCAAGTTCCGTACTCATGCAAAATTACAGTTGAATATAATTCCAATTTTTATTTTTCTAGACAGCAGACAAGAAAACGAAAAGTTTTAAATTGAATGGTAGCAAATATTATCCGAATTTAATAAGCTCTTAATTTCCTCAAGATTCAGATTTTGATTTCTGTCGCTACAGAACCTTTTATTCTCTGCATTCTGGTGACGAGATATCTACGCATACTTAATTCCCTCTGTATTTGTTTCTAGACCACCCATCTTACTAACATCAACTAGAGCTTTGTGTTTTTGTTTATGGTATTTATGTTATCTTTCAATACGACCTTTCCAGTAGCTTCCACATGAAAATTCCTCGTCACAGATTCTTAGAACAGTTAATGTAAAACTGGTCATAAGTCACATTTAGTATAAGATTGGTACTAAGTCCTGAGTATTAGTACTTATGAATTAGGCCGGTAGCCGGTCACGGTAGCCGAGCGGTCTAAGGCATATACTGTCTTCGCTCGCTTGGAAACCGGGATCGTGGGTTCGAATCCCACTCAGGGCATGGATGTTTAGTTTGCGTGTGGGCGTTTTTCTGTTTGTGTACAGGTAGAGGCCTTGCGACGAGCTGATCACCTGCCCAAGGAGTCCTACCGAATAAGTAAGATCTAGAAAAACCGAAGTGAACGGAGAAGTTCATGGAGGTAGGCCTAGGCCCACTGGGGCTGTAGTGCAAAAGGGGGAAAATTAGGCCGGTAGGTAATGATCGGTTACAATTATCATCATCAGTATATAACAGAAGCTGATGTGTCCCATTCAATTTCAGTCCCACCTGATTTTCTTGGATCCTTCTGATTGTGAGTACTAAACCAGAGTTGAAAAGCAGTGGCAATAAAGCATCTCCTTGGTTTAGATCATTTTGAATAGGAAACGTATTAGACGAATTTTGGACCTTAATATACTGTCACGTGTATTAGTGACTACAGATGGAATTTGGATTGGTGGACCAATTTATTGAATGCTCACAAGTCTTAACTACAATTAATGACAACGATCTTAAGATTACTGAAATTATAACACATAGATAAAATCTTCGACGTCTGTTTTAACTAGTCGTTGCTAGGTAACAGATCTAAACAATAGCTTGGCCCTTTCAATGTCTTTATTATCCGTTTCCTGGCAACGGATTTTAACACAAGAGCTATCATTTCGAATCACTAGGAATTCTTCTTGCCATTTCTTGTTCAATCACCTCGGAATGCCGGCCCTCCTTCTGTTTTTAGAATACCAGATATGAACCAGGGCCTAAGACCCAGTAAAATGGAGTGTTATACACCACGGTCAGAACCCTTTACATTCTAGCTGGTAATTTTGTATTGCAGTCTGGTCAAGTGGGATTTGTGGTGGATAAAGTGGCGCTGGGGCAGGTTTTCTCNCTGCCAATCTTCATTCCACCAATTGCTCCACAATCCCCCTCACCTATCATCTGCGGCTGGTACAATAGGCCAGAAGTGGCCGCAGTACAAGGGACTTAGTCCCACCCCACTAGCAATAAAAAAAATTTCTATATTAGAGTCCATCTTGAGAAACTAACAGTAGTTTAACTGTTCCAGAAATTCCAAGCTCTTCATTACTCTGTTTTGCAATAGTTCACCGCTGCTTTCCATCCTTCAGTCAGTTTAATCCAGTCTGTATCTTTACAAGTGTCCAGTCCAGCACACTGCTGCTGGATTTCGCCAGTACAGTCGTTCTTGGGTTCGGGCCCCGTTGGGACCATTGACCATGTTTTTGGTCCTTCCAGACTTCTACTTCTTTTGAAATGTTACCTGCCTTTGAAGAATGGAGGGGTGCGACTATTATCGGTGACTCCCCCTCTACTGGGGAGTGAGTGTCTCTCACTCACTCAATCTATCGTCGCTGTTGTTCCTTCAAGATCAATTTCAATTCTATCTGACAAAAAGAAGCCAGAAGAGACAGCCATTGATACGCAACGGCAACCAAGCCACTTAACGGCAGCTACAAATGAACCCGGAACAATGGTAGATTTTTGTATAATCACTGCGCAACTCAGAACCCATGGAAAAGTTGCTTACGTATATGAATACAGTATATAGCTAAATTATGCAGGGCACAGGCAGAAATTATCCTAAACCATATAAATATAAATGTACGTCGAACTGGACAAGGAGAAGCTATTCATTCCCCATTCAATTCTTCTCTTAAGGATAGACGTAAGGACCAATTTAAAATTCCTTGACGCGGAGAGGGCTACAAAACACTAATCCTTTTAGATGGAAAAACAAAAAATAATCAGGAGATGATCGGTGTTACAAGTCATACAAGTGGCAGTGGTTTAGAAAGTAGGATCAAACAGACAGTGAAAATGGCCCACAAGCCGAAAATCATATGCCGATGAATATATCAAGAAATTGTAATTAATATAAGTAGTCAATTAAAAGAAATAATATTGTGACACGAAGCTTAAAAGCCTGAATAGTAGAACCAGGCGTCCATTGATAGACAACGGCTCGGTAATTATGTGTCCGCGGCAAAGAATATTGCTCTGTTGCAATAAAGAGCAGAGAAGGGATCGTTGTGTAGGTAGAAAGTGTAAACACGTTCACTTGAGTACATAAACAGTTACCACAGATACAGAAAACAGAACTCTTCAAGGATGTGATTACTATACCAGCCGCCTCAGCACGGATCACTTCTATTATTGTAAAGATGTGTTTATAAAGCAATTGACTTGCAACCAGTCTCGTCGCTAATTGTTATAGCAATAGACACCCTGTTGTTGTCACGCGCTTGAGGAGAAATCTGTTTACCGGCCGTTGCATAGAAACGGCAGTTCTTCTATTGTTGGCTCGTATTCATTGCAGAGAGAATGTGTTTAGCAACCCATTGCCTAGCAATGGATCATACTCCATTACACTTTCTTTCGTTTCAGAAAAATCACTTAGAATACCGAAGATGTGTAGCGATAAATTTATCATTAGCTGCTATGTTCACTTTTTGCATTAAATGTATGTAATAACACCACGACGTATAAGGGAGCTTGACATCGTTGGACACACAGTGGTATGAGGCAGATACGGGTATAACACGCATATATACAGAGCAGAAAACATCAAAAGAACATTATCTATATCCAGTAACATCGAAGGTCCCTTTTAATATTCCCAGGAAATGAGAACGTTCTCTATATACGTAATGTAAACTTCAAACAGTATCCGTTATCGGAGTAGATGTATACTGACTTCAACTTTAAAAAAAAGCAGTAGGTTTACATAGTATAGCCCTGAATGACGCAGTGCGCTCTTTTGAAGATTTCCAGCCTCGTACCAGAAAGATGGAATTGTTATTAAACTCACAGCATGCCACTTATTTTCGAGGTTTTAAAATTGAACATCAGTGTCAGAACCAGAATCCAGACGTACCGAATTGTCGTTTTGTCACGATTGTATTGCAACATTATAACTGAAGGGAGAGCCGTTACTAGGTTTCGGTACAGTAAGCAACTCATCGGCGTAACAAGGATTGTACACGCAACAGAGGAACATGTCACGTCCGCGTCTGCAGTGACGTTAGGCAACAGTGGGAGAGCTGAGGAAAGCTGTATTTCCACGCTCTACGGCACTAGGCGGACAATGCCGCTACAGTGGAACACATGTATTACGTCACCCACATTAAGAGAGGAACGGTGTTTTCTGTTGGGTCCGTATAGAGTATATTATGTATATATGGAGAATCGAAACACAATATAGTCTAGAATCCCGTGTGGAGACGGGGTAGAATACCTCCACCGTAGCTTTCCGAGTCGTAAGAAGCGACAAAATGGGAGACAGTAAAATATGGTCGCGATTTCTACGGGACTCGGCCCCGAGAATGACTGCGCTTGCGAGGACCGGCCAGCAGCAGTTGCACGCGACAGACCAGTCCTTCGTCAGAAAGGGCGCCCCACATCAAGAAACCCGCAACTGTCTGACAGTATTAAAAATCTGTCGTAAGCCCGAGATGGGTGATTTATCCGACTGACCTCCGGTCGTAACATAAGACTCGACTCAAATGTACTGTCGAGTGTTGCCTATGTAACGCGACAAGTAGATTCACGCGGGTCTCGAATTTGACATATATGTTTATTGGCCAATCTCCTCTACACTTGCAAGTACAATTATTCACAATCACAATTACTACCTCGAAGCCAAATGAAGGCTGACTACTCTTCTAAGGTCAGCTGCAAACTGAAATAGTCTCTTGTCGCAGTTGGACTCAACTTCCACGCAGACTCGATAGGGAATGCAATCTCGAAGAGTTTATTCCGCTCGCTGCTATCGAAACATTGCTTCGACAATTCGTGTGTAACGGTGAACACTCCACTGTTCGGTTGCTAGCCGCTGTATAGCAATGGATGCATTCCGATTGTAGCGTTGTATTGGGAACGTTGATCGTTGCCTAGGAAATCAACTCTGATCTCACCCATTCCGGCTTCCTGGCACGCCACATTGCTCCCTTCTAAAGGCTGTTCGTCCTGAACAGCCTAACTGTGTTTGTCTTTCATCTTCATTCGCCCCCTCCTTCAAGTCCACAATAGTCTAGAGAGAATCTCCACTACCCGGCATCATATCTCTGAAGACAGAATAATTTACCCTTTCCGCACCAAGTTTCTTTATTTTTTAAAAGGTAGATGTAAAGCCCCTGTGCTTGACCAAACACCAGTCAATGAAAGGGCGGTGGAGTGGAGGTACAGCGCCATCATTCTTGACCTCGGCACTAAGTGGAGTTGAGCGATGAGCTTCACGCCCCGGCCGCTTAATATTCCGGAAAACCCCATCGGTACCTATCGGACAGAGCTGGGTGACGTCAGAGCCGGTCTGGACGCCGCGGAAAAGAGAAAATGTTACCCCTGCCGGGAACCGAACCCCGGCCGTCCAGCATGTTGGTTATCTTTATACCAACCGAGCTACCCTTGTTGCTATTTATTTTTTATAATATAGCATAAATAATCAAAGAATGTCTGCGTACGCCTGTAAGCTAACTTAGTAACATAACCTACCCTTGTTGCTATTTATTTTTTATAATATAGCATAAATAATCAAAGAATGTCTGCGTACGCCTGTAAGCTAACTTAGTAACATAACCTACCCTTGTTGCTATTTATTTTTTATAATATAGCATAAATAATCAAAGAATGTCTGCGTACGCCTGTAAGCTAACTTAGTAACATAACCTAACGTAGGCCGCGCCATAGCTCAAGCAGTTATTCGCTGGCTTCCCACCGCGGCGGCCCGGGTTCGAGCCCGGGTCTGGTCAAGTGGGATTTGTAGTGGACAAATTGGCGGTGGGGCGGGTTTTCTCCGAGTACTTCGGTTTCCCCTGCCAATCTTTATTCCACCAAATTCTCCATCATCATAATCCCCCGGGGCAGGCTACAATAGGCCAATCAGTGGCCGCCGTGCCGAATGGACCAAGCTGGACTCCACCCCCCACTACGAGAATTACAACAAATTAACCTAACGGAGCCCAACACACATGCACATCTGTAAAGCGGAATGGATTAACACAAGGTATTTTCGTACGTGGTATGAAGCCACTTTGCTGGAGATTGCAACAGACACTCCTTTTCACGGTCTCATTAATACAGAATTTCTTGTGTTTTCTGATGACTTTGTGGCTGTTGTCTCACTGTCACATTCCACTCTCTCATTGTACACTATATACATCACACGTTTCATTCTCTGTAAGACCCTCATCAGCTGAAGCTCTGTGCTTGTTGTTTATCTCATGTGGAGCATTAAATAAAAATAACAATTGAACGAAATTGGAAAGCAAAAATTGTTAGTTTGATAGAAATTTGTTTCCCATAATGCATCGATCACGATACGCCATATCTTGTTGCCTCAGACCACAGTCTTTCGTTGTTTCTGTTCTTGTTTTCGAGAGTTGCGCAGACGTGTTGGGACAATGTGGCGTATATGACTGTTAAGTGGATACTGAAATTATTAAAAAGCAAATTTTGCGGCTCATGAATGGGAAAATCATACTTTACCCAAATAATTTATCGATGCCTGTTTCTTCTGCGTTGTAATTTGCATTTTAATAGTCCAATTAATTGCGAATTCTTCTCTGTACATTGTACCTTTACTCACCTCTTCCTTGCTGTACCGCGTCTCTTTCACGTCGCCTGTCTCCTTATCAAGGACGAGACAGGAGACAGAAGCATCTACGTGCTTTGAACGTATTCATTTCAGAATGTAAAGAGATCTGACATGCGGGATATAATGCCGTGAGGTTCGTCGAAAGGCAGTCAACGATTCGGAGAAACATGCAGTCAAATACAGGGTCACAAAATAAACCAAGTAAGACTCTGAAGACGGATACATGTTTCTCTGAATCGTCTGTTGACTTTACACGAACTTCAAGGTGTGATATCCCAAAAGACAGAAACTTTCATAACCATTGCTGTGGGAACGTAAAATATTACATAGCTCAGAATGTGCTTTTTTTTTGTTGTTCCTCTCTAGAAACTTGACGATTACTGGAATACTTATTCTCCTGTTTGACTGTGAATCTTGATGTGTAACACAGATTCAGGGAACAGAGAGTCGAGAAGAATATCCTTTTACTCGTATACTGATGAAATCAAGGGAATTAACACGGCATGTAGCAAGCATGGGAGAGACGATGAATGCATACTGAGTTATATAGAAAACCCTGAAGGGAGAGACTAAGCGGGAGGATAATATTAAAATGGATATTGCAGTAATACCATAAGTAAATATAGAGTGATTTTTCTTGGCTTATGATAGCGGTTAATGGAAGGCTCCTATGAATGTGATCATGCAATTTCGGTTACCCGAGAAAGCTGTATATATGGACTATCCAAGGAACTGCTAGCTTCTCAGGAACGGTTCTGCTCAATGGAGACAGTTACTCGTGATCTGATGAGGATATGTAGATGTTAGAATATCGAAAGTAAAAGAAATTGGGATGCTTACATTTTCTCGACATACTAGATAACCCATCAAGCGTGGTGGCCTAGTGATAACGCTCTGTTTGGTTCGAATCTCGTCTCGGGTCACCGGTTATCCTGACTTTATTTCTCCTTGGATTTCTTCAGCCCCTCTAGGAAGTGCCGGCGTAGTGCCTCAGTCAGGCTGCGACCGCTTTATTCCAAATAGCTGCCATTTCACCGCCCAGCTTTCGACACTGTATGGTGTGAAATACTGACGTCGTCAGGAAAGGAAAGTATATGAATATCATTTTCTTAACGTTTATATACCTTCCTCATGCACTTAACCTAATTTCCATATTAAAATAAATAAAGTAGGCTTATGAGATCGCCTTGCTGTCTGTATCTGTCTCTATGTGCATCTTCCCAAACCCTTTGGAACACCAGAAACGAAGTAAATGGATTTTGGTATCTGTATTGTACCACCTGAGGCCATCGCAGTGGCATACTTCATAAATCCCTTGCCTCAGTAATACCAACATTGCATCCTCTCGAATTGTTCAGGTAATAAACTTTATTCTACTTAAATGCCTGAACAGATCGTCACGAAACTTAGTATGTATATCGCGTCACCAGAGGCCATTTTAGTGGCGTAAATACCCGTCAGTAATACCAGCGTCGCAGTCTCTGAATTTTTTCAGACAATAACCTTAATATCAGTTGAATGCCTGAACCGCTCACCGTAAAATTATGTATGTATAAGATGCCACCTGAGGTCATATCAACAACATTCTTCGTATCAGCAACAAAACTGCGGCATCCCAAATTGGCGTAGTAAGCACAATCACTGAACCAATCGACATGAAACTTGATATGCTTATCACGTCATTTGCGGCTATTTCAATGATGTGTTTCATAAATCTCTTCTGTCATTAATACCAATACTGCAGTCTGATGTTTCTGAGGCGATGACATTAAAATTGTTTGAATGCCTACACCCATCGTTATGAAGCTTGGTACGTGTATCATACCTGAGGCCAGATCTACAGAGTACTACAATGCAGCCTTTCAAATTGTTGAGGCAATAAACCGTAATGCTTTTTGAATACATAAACCGATCATCTTGAAATGTTGGGCGTATATCAAGCCACATAAAGCTATCTTAACAACATACATCATAAATCCTTTCCATCATTAATACCAACACTGCAGCCTCCTAAACTATATTGTTTTATTCACTTCATTAAGAATACATACTAAAGTTTCTTCTAGTTACCATATCAAATATAAAAATTGTAATGAAAAGAAAGCAGAAGATTAGTTTTCCCAGAACTGCGATGTACTCACAGGTTTTCATGCTTAAAAGAGAAAACCTTGTCATAGGAACAGTCCACACCTCACGAAGAAGATTCGTTTACTTTTTTCTTTTTTTTCTGGCGCTCAAAGGAGAGATAAGCGGAGACTCGTTTATACACGACCGTCAGCGTAACGAGATACGTCGATATCTGCAGGCAATCGCCATAAAAGTTGCTGTGTCTGCTCTCACGAGGCTGATGCAACGCTCTTCAGTTTAGCTACAGGGACAGAGAACAGCGGGATCATGTTCGCGCTCTTCAACAGCTTGCGGGGCTAAGGGTGTCAACTGAGGTTGGCGACCTCCTGGAACCCCTCGCACCTGTTCCGGGCGTGCAGCAGAACTCCCGGCGTTCTGAATCATTCCGACTTTCATTTCCATGTAGGCCATACGCCATATTTTTGTGTTGGTGAATTCGCCTGTAATGGTTTGGACCTAATACGGGTGGAACAATGGGAGATTGGAGGGAATTACATAATGAGGGGCTTCATAACTTCTCGCCAACTATTATTAGAATGATAAAATCAAGGAGAATGAGATGAGCAGGGCATGTAGCACGCGTTGGAGAGGAGTGTATAAAGAGATTCGATAGGAAAACCTGCAAGAACGAGGCCAATACTGAGACTAAGACGCAGATGGGAGGATAATATTACAATGTACAATTAAAAAAAAAAAAACAAACCCAGTGGCTGTAGTCCGCAAGCGAACTATACCGATCGAGCGACCGTCACTTGTTGGCGAAGTTAGTGCCAACTTCTTTAGTGGATAAAGGATGTCACGTGGTCAGCGCAACGAATCTCCACGGCCGTTAATTTTCGGTTTTCTATTACAATATATTAGAGAAATATGGGGGGGGTGTGTGGACTGGACTCATCTGTCTCAGGATTCCGACCAATGGAGGGTTCTTATGAAACCTTATGTAGTTTACATAAACATTTTAAAATATTTGAGTAATTAGAATCAGAATCTAAATTCTTAACACATTTAATGGCTACTGCCTTCAGGAGTTAAGGGTTTTGGATAGTAACACTGCCCATCGTTACACTGGCCACAGCTGCTATTAAGTAAAGTGAAGTCGGTTAAACTTCAGTTATTCTTAAGGATAGGAGTGCGTTATTGCTTTCTTATTCTATATGGAAGTCGCGGTGATTTTTCGTATTTTAAAATACTGTTACATAAAACTCAGACCTAGAAAACCGACATTAACGGCCGTGGGGATCCGTTGCACTGACCACGTGACATCCTCTAACCGCTAAAGTTGGCACTAACTTCGCTGACAAGCTGCGGTCGCTCGGTCGGTATAGTTCACTTGCGAACTGAAACCACAGAGTTTTTTTTTGTTTCTTGCTAACAACTTGGTATCTGCAATTAAGCAAAGACTGTAGACTGAGGGTGTTTGAGAAAGGGATGCTGAAGAGATTATTTGGACCCAACAGGGAGGAAGTGATACGAATATGGATAAAATGCGTAATTATTAGCTTCATAAATCGCATTCCTCGCCAAATATAATTAGAATGATCAAATCAAGGAGGGTGAGATGGTAAGGGCATACAGCACGCATGGGAAGAAGAAAAATGCATATAGGATATTAGTGCGAAATATAGAAGGAAAGAGACCACTAGGAAAACGAAGACGTAGGTGGGCGGATAATATTAAAATGGCTCCTAGAGAGATAGTATTGGGTGGTATGGACTGGATTGATCTGGCTCAGGATAACGACCCTTTGGATGGCTCTTTTGAATACAGTCATGAACCTTCGCGTTCCATAAAATATCGGGAATTCTTGAGTAGCTGAGCAACTAGAAGTACTCAGCTCCGTGAAGTTAGGTAGTTGTGTAAGTGTTAAGAGCAGTGTTTATTAAGTATGAGTGTTTATATGCAGGAGGGCTCGACACTATGTAATCCCAATAATGAAAGGATCGTTAAATGGCACATTCGGAGAGAGAAAAGCACTCAGACTGCTACTGCTTCCATTTTGCGTTCTCCATTTCACTAGGTCCCTTCTCAGTGCTAGTTCCAGAATGTTTTTCTTTCCCCGAGGCTCTAGTAATATATGTCGACTGGCCCATGAAAAGCCGAAAATCTTCATTCACTGCCCAACCAGCGCTAGGCATTGACAAAGTATGTAGTAGGAGGAGTCCTCCTGTCCACATTTCCTGAACATAGCGTTATCCGAGAGGTTCAGAACATGTAGCTGCCATCTCAGTGCTACGAGTAATGGTCAGAGTAACAAAGTAGATTTGTCTCGGTACTCACGCACCACGCACTGTACTGCTCTGCGGCTGGTCTCCCAGCCAGGTTTCCGTAACCTCAACTCTCAGACTCAGACTGTCTCGAACTTCCTTCCTCCGAACTCGACTTTTAGTCAGAATCAGAGTTATTTTATGATTGGCGGTCAAGTCTCTTGAGGCTAACGACCAATTATTTTTTTGTTGTGGAACTTAACGTATGCCGTCATAGGTCTTCTGTAACATCCTCTCTGACGACAGATTGGGTTTGTCTCTTATGAATACTACGAACTGTCACTACGAACACAGTTTAGAGGAAAAACAACGTCTACTATGTTTCCTAACCCTGTACACCTGCAAACCCTCATAACCTATAGTGAAAATGCTGTAAAGAACTCACTGGATTGATATATCACGGTCAATAGACGCAAAATCTCTTTCTGAATTATAATTAAAACAATCATACATTCAAAGGCGTAGAGTCTTCAGACAAAATTCATAACAGCGCGTTAGTGACAACTACCGCTGTCTCGTTAATCTTCACTGAAGCATAAACCTCCATCGTTCATATCTTCTATGAAGGGTGCCATTAGTTGCGTTGGGGTGACTCTTAACAAAACGAAATTAAATCCACGTCTGGAAACATTTTCTGTGAACATATTACTAGCTGAACCATCCATCATGTTCTGACACGTAGGAACTTATAATGCTACGTGTCGACCAGTTTACAGGAAGTACGACCTCTCGCTTTATAAATGATTTCAACAGGTGACTTGCTATATGGTTCCTACAGACAGGCATCCCTTTATACATATATGACCGATGTGTTGCATAAGTATGTTGGTGCCAGTAAACCATCAGCCGTGCTGGCGCTCTTGTTCTCCATATATGAACATAAGCACATTGATTTTATACATGCCCTCGTGAATGTGTGAGTACACGTGCTGGATTGTTTTAGTGGAATGGCATTTCTGATTTCAAAACATGACTTTATATCGTGCGCCTATTGTTTTTTGTCCAAAAGCATTTCTCTACTCTGGTTCATATTGATCACAGATATAAAACTAATGAAGTTAAATTTACAATTGAACGTGGCATGAAACAGTTGGCAAAAACATTAATACCACATAGTAGCACAGATTATATGACCGCCTCTTTGGTCTAATGATCAGAGTACCTGGCTACAGATCCAGAGGTCGCGGATTCGATTCCTGGCGCTACCAAATTTTCTGACAAGTAGACGGCCTGGAACGAGTTCCACTCTGCCTCGTGAGGATAATTGAGGAGCTCTTTCAAGGAAATAGAGGCTCCGCTTTAGAAAACCGAAATTAACGGCTGTGGGGATCCGTTGCGCTGAACACGCGACACCCTCTATCCGCTAAAGTTGGCACTAACTTCGCTGACAAGCGGCGGTCGCTCAGTCGACATAGTTCGCTTGCGAACTACGGGCCACGGAGTTTATTTTTAGTTCAGCATATATGCGTGGGAAAATTTCCTAAGCGAGAACAAAGAAGTTGTGTTTGTGTGAGTTTTATTAGGCGATGAAATGTAACGAATTAGTTAGACGAATCTAACGACTCTTGCACAAGTTTCACTTCCCTGCTAAAGCAAGCAGCTTAGAGCTCTCTGGTGTTGCAGTGAGTGTAGAAAGCAAGTGAGATTAGCAGGGTAGCAAGGAGTGTTCCTGTCCACTCTTCTGTTTGTATTTTATTTAAAGTTCTTTCCAGTGTTTCAGAACATAAAGCATCGAATGACATTCTGATAGGTGAACACCGAATTGGAAAGCATATGTAAGAACGCTGTCGTGGTTTAATGTATATTAAGAGGAAGCAGCCAATTATCTCGAGGTTTCCGAATGCCGCCCATGTCTGTATCAGACCCAGTAGGCGCCGAAATTTCTTGACAATAAATTAACTCTATATGAAGCCGTTAGTGAGAGCCGGGATAGCTCAGTCGGTATAGCGACTGGCTGCTGGCTGGACGACGGAGGTGTCACATTTCGAGTCCCGGTTGGGGACAAGAATTTGCTCTTCTCCACGTCGTCCCGACCGGTTCTGTGACCCACCAGCCGTCTATTCGTGCCAAGGTAAAAACGACGTGCGTCTATACATACACACTCCCATACCCCTCCATAGCGTAGTGCTTAATTAGTTAAGCACAGGGACAACTTTACTTTTTGAAGCTATTAGTAGTCAGTGAAGGGGTTTTGAGATTTGTGCTTGTCATTTCGTGAAACGCTTATAAATTTTGATGGAGCCTTAAGCTCCGGCCGCCCTTTACCATCCAGTATGATTTCTATTAGAGGCTTAGTCGACCCCAGGGTCATAGTGCGGAATGAAGGATTAGGTCAATTGAAAAATCCACATCATTGGGACTCGAAACCGCGACTTTCTGGCTTGTAGCATAGTGCCACAACCAACTATGCTACCGCGTGCCCAAATTTATACTATTTCTCAAGTATAATTAGAATGATCAAGTCAAGGTCGATGAAATAGGCAGAGCATTCAGCACGAATGCGGAATAAGTGAATGGATATAGGATTTCTGTGGGAAAGCCAGGAAGAAGAGACCACTAGAAATACCTGGACGTAAGCGGGAGAGTAATATATAAATGATATTAGAGAAATAACGTGCGGTGGTATAGACTGAGTTCATCTGACTCAGGATTAGGGACAAGTGGCTGGCTCTTGTGAACACGGCAATGAAAATCAGTTTTCCAAAAAAATATATTTTTAATAGCTGAATGACTGCTGGGTTTTGAAGATGGACTCCGCTCCTTGGAGTAAGTTAATACAGTACATAATTTTGTAAAGAGAATTCATCGACTGTATGCTATTCAAGAGGCCTTTACAAGGTACGAATGTAATTTTGAAGGGATTTTTTAAGAGTACATTACATGAAATCAAAGCTCGCATAAAACTATTATACTCCTAACACTTTGTGGATATATATTTTTAAAATCATATGACGGTTAATTGGAGGTCTGTTTGAGTTTTAAATTTACGATTTAAATTTTAGAAGATTGCTTTTAATTAAAATATTTTGAGATTTTAGGTTCTCGGGGAGGTGGCTGCGAAGAATATTGGCTTCTGGGACTTGACGCCATGTAGTCTTGTAGAATTTTACATAAATTTTTGAGCACCGTACTCTCTTTATCACGGTCGAAAAAGTAATTCGAGTGAGCAAGCAGTAGGTTTGCAAGAGACTGTTTATAAGCTCAGTGTACTTGTGACAAATTGTGTGTCATTAGCAAATGTGATTCTGAGAGGCGTGTATTGATGACAGGAAAGTTACTGTTCCAATTATCTTTAGGCTCATAAGAGTGATCAAAGTTTAACCGGAGGAACCCTGCAGTCATGACCCTGATGTTAATGAAATTGGGCCATTTAAGTCTGATAGAATTCTGAACTGCTAACGGGCGCCAAGGAATCTCACTTTAAAGGTTGGTATACGCTGTACGAAAAAAGGGAGCAAACTTAAAGTCCGAACTTTCCCGAAAGTTTTGTTCCCTATTGGGTGACTCGTCTGCACTAAAAGGGACTTCCCATATGGCCGCATGTGGTGTTGTTCCCGCTCTTTGTTAGCGCAGCTGAAACTTGATGTTGACGTGTAGTATTTTTCTTCTGTACCTGCTGCAGGTTGTTTCGTCTGTTATTTTTCCGTTTAAGCCCCAACGAAAACAGTAGGAATTCATAGTTCGTATTCCCTAGCACCGCACCATGTATAACCAAGAAACGTCAGGAAATGTGCACGTCGCTGCCTCAGATAACACGCAGCAACAAATGGAATACAACAAAGGAAAGTAAAGAAAGGGGCGCATAATGTAAAGCTATCCCTGCAACAGACTGTGGAGGGCCATAGGGTTGTGAGATATCGAGGCTCCCACATGTTCTCTATACAGTCAGCTTACAGATGGTAGTGAGGTCACCCTTACGGCCAACCTTTATCCCCAGGGAGATTCCTGGTAATCATAAATCTTAGAGGCTGAGTCGACCCCAGGGCCATAGTGCGGCTGCAAGGATCAGGTCAATTGAAAAATCCGATATCACTGGGAATCGAACCCGCGACCTTCCGGTTTGTTGCATAGTGCCTCAATTAAGTACGCTACTGAGGCGCGTAATGTAACACTTTAAAATTATTTTACCAAGGATCTATTTTAGTTTAACAAAAACTGGTCTAAATCGTCTTACGTGCAATGAAGTATTATTTTATTTTAATTTTTTGGGTTTGGGTTAGACTGAGTCCACTTGATACGTCGGCCACTATTTGGCCTATAGTACCAGCCCCGAATGATAAACGATGAGTATGGAGCAGTCGATGGAATAAGAATTGGCAGGGGAAACCGAAGTACTCGGAGAAAACTTGTCCAAGTGACACTTTGTCCACCACAAATCCCACACGACTTAACCTGGGCTGGAATCTGGGCCGTCGCGGTGGGAAGCCGGTGACTAACAACCTGAGCTATGGCGCGGCAGCTGCGAAATATTACGATAGAGTGTAGTTAGTTAACGGATGAGGTGTACCTTGTGATAGCTCCATATAGACCTGACATATAGTATGTAGAGTAATATCTTCTGGGATATAACGCCGTGTAGTACCTTGAAAGTCAACCGACGTTTCGGAGGAACATATCGTCCCCAAATTCAGGATCGAAGAAGCAGCCAACCAAGAAACCAGCATGAAGCTGGGCAGTAAGCAGAACATCGACTGACTTCCAAAGGACTGCACCGCGTCATATTCCAAAACATATGACTCATTGTAACCACAACAGTGAGAACCTCAAGTTCTACATGTTGCAGTATGAATGAGAATTATACTGAGCGCTCTCTGGCCAATAATCTACGAAGGGGTTCATTTTCAAGGCTCTATTACGTATACACTGTATATAGTATAAAGAAGATTGGATCCAATTTTTTCTTGTCTTCCGGTGTCTTGCAGCCAACCAGCTGGCTTATTTATTTTCATACATTTTTCTTCCTTGAACACAGTTTATAAAATGAATTTGTCCGAACCCACAAACGTTTTCTATCTGAGTTTTCTGCTATTGCATTTTAGCAGTCTAGTTCGGTCATTTCATGATAAAAAGTGAACGTCAAAAGGGATAAGTAAAAAAAATAAGTTTTCTCCGTGCTTAACTAATTAAGCACTACGCCATGAAGGCGTATGGGGGAGTGGATGTATAGATCCACTTGGCACCAATTGGAGTTGAATGGTCAGCTTCACACTCCGGCCGCTGAACTCGCCCCCCCACACCAGGAAAGAAGATCTATACCAGTTGTTTTGGAGGTTACGTGGGCTCCAGAACCGTTCTAGACGACATGCAGAGGACAAGAAATCCTGCCTCTACCGGGACTCGAATTTCGACCCTTCGGCCATCCAATCCGTAGCCAGTCGCTATACTGACTGAGCTCATAAGTAAAGGTAAAGTTGTGCTTGTGCTTAGCTAATTAAGCACTACGCCATGAAGGCGTATGGGGGAGTGGATGTATAGATCTACATTTTCTTGACCTCGGCAGTATCTAGAGGTGAGTGGTCAACTTCGCGCCTCGGCCGCTTTAACCCCGGTGCAAGAACCCCAGGTATCCATTGGATAGGAGGTTGGTTGGACCCTCGAGCCGGTATAGACGACATGGGGAATAGAGAATTCTCGGTTCTACCGGAACCCAAAATCCGATCCCTCTGTCGCCCAGCCTGTAGCCAGTCGCTTACGCTATCCTGGCTCTGCGACAATAAGTAACAGAGAAAAAAACATTCCGTGGTTTTAGTTCACAAGCGAACTATACCAATCGAGCGACCGCCGCTTGTCGGCGAAGTTAGTGTCAAATTTAGGTACATTGATAAAATTAAAGGAAACGATTGAACGGGAAGAGACCATGCGCACAGAAGCGAATTGGAACAATTGTTAATATTCCTTGTCTGCACGAAGCTTCTGTCAGGTTCGTTCTGCCAGCATAACGAACTGAAGGAGAACTACCCATTATTATTATTATTATTATTATTATTGTTAGTGGGGTGGGACTAAGTCCCTTGTACTGCGGTCACTTCTGGCCTATTGTACCAGCCCCAGATAATAGGTGAGGGTGATTGTGGAGCAATTGGTGGAATGAAGATTGGCAGGGAAACCGAAGTACTCTGAGAAAACCTGCCCCAGCGCCACTTTGTCCACCACAAATCCCACTTGACCAGACCCCGGGATCGAACCCGGGCCGCCGCCGTGAGAAGCTAGCAGCTAACCGCTTGAGCTATGGCGCGGCCGTTAGAACTTACCGTTTGTTAGCCTTCGTTTGCATTGTGCATGTTTAATGAATTCGGGCTTTCGCCGGCCGGTCTTCGTTTGTTTTCGTTCTCGCAGTGTGTACCCACCTCAACACAGAGACCATGTCTTCGAGTATCGATCGGTTCGTGGAATAGAACAGACAAGGAAACTTCATTGCGGTGAAGTGGGGAAATCTCAATTAAAGTAATTACAAGTATCCATTGACACGAACGGGATAAAAGACGGACTGAATCGAGACCTTTGTGAGCTACAATCCAATTACAAAACCAATGTGAAACTAATTAAATCCAAATTTCGATGGGTTAGGTGGATTTTGCTTCGGTACGCGGTACCGAACGCAGTAAGTGGGTGTGCAGGGTAAATACATTACCCATCCCTGTGAATATGCACATGAGGAGCTTCCGTATTGAAAGGAAACCTTGTCTGACTGCCGATGTGTTTCGCGTTCGCTTTTAATTCATCTCAAACCTGACAGTAATGGGAAAGTGAGCTCCTGTGCACGGCTTCGATTCCGTTGAGGAAGGGGTGAAAGCAGAGGCACAGAAAGTGACACCAGATGCGTAGCCCAGGACACTAGGAGAACCGTGAGTTCCACGAAAATATGAACGTCAAAGAAGTCTACGTGAAGATATAAAATTGAATGATACCGCAATTGAAAGTCAATAGAAATATAATGGTTTGGACGCTTATCGACAGGGACACATGTCAGTGTGTGGGATAGCACTGAACCTAAACTTGAAGAGTTCCTTTTTCTGGAATAGAACACCGTGTAGTCCGTTGATAGTCAACCGATGTTTCAGAGGAATCTGTCGCCTCCATATTCAGGGTCGAAGAATGAGCCAAGCAAGAGACCAGAGTGAAACAGGTAGTAAGTAGAACTCTATTTCGTCATGTTTACGATCTGTTTCCTACGAACAAAAACTTGTCCTTATTTTGGATATAAGGTTCACACAGTGGTGACTTTGAAGAGTACTGTTTTCTGGATTATAACATAGTGTGGTCCAGTGAAAGTCGGCCGGCGTTTCGGAGGAACATATGGTCTTTATCTTCGTGGTCAAAGTGTAAGCCAAGGAAGAAACCAGAATGGAGCAAGCAGGAGGTTGCAAGCAACTTAAATCTTCGACCCTAAAATTGAAGGTTGTATGTTCCTCCGAAACGTCAGTCGACTTTCATCGGACTATGTGAAATTATATTTTTGAAGGTAGATCTTTTAATTGTTTTTGAGTTGTCTTGAATGTGCTGAAATTTCAGGTATGACTGGGAGCTAAAATTGTACAGAAATATTTCAATAAAATCAACGTCGTCTTCATTCGTCTCATGAACAGTTTCACTAATTTTACAAATATTTCTTCATACAAATGCACAAGAGCCATATAAATCATGTTTCAGTTTAACCTCTAATTTTACGGGAATAAATTTACTATTAAGGAACTTGAACAGTCATCCCAATTAGACGAACTTTACAAAATAAAGGACATGACTTTATGTGATACTGATTTCTGTTAGAGGCTGAGTCGACCCCTGGACCATAGTGCGGCTTGAAGGATCAGGTGATCGGGCATTGAACCCGCAATCTTCCGGCTTATAGCATAATGTCTCAACCAAGTACGCTACCGCGTGTCCCCGCATACTTTATACAAGTCAATAGAAAGCTTTTTCGCATATATCAAACTCTTAATTAAATTCTGGTAAAATTCTGCGTGACATATCTTTTCAAAACGTCAGCACGCCATTTTGATTGTTAGCCTCACGACCTATTGTAAAGCCTACTGTACGCAAGGCCATATACACGTATGAACCTTTCCACATACCCCATACACAGTTCCAGAGACTTCACTTGCAGTTCTGTCTGATTACTCTTTAAAAAGTGTTCGAAAATTCAGATTTCGAACCATATTGAAACCATACTTCTATAAGCAGACCGCAGCCAAATGCGGTACACTAAACATAGCGCCGTTGGCAATTTTGTGTTTTGCACTGTGGATTACAAAATTTGAAACCTTGTTCTCAATAATACGGTAGCTTACACATAAAACACGATAACTCATTTATATCACGCTTTGAGCCTGTAATAATTTTCAACCCCGGTTTAAGTGGCGTTAGATACTGCACAGCATAATTATTTGAATAATGAATTGGAGATGATATGGAGGCCGTGCTAGTGGCCTAATGTATGGTTCTCCCACAGCATTAAGCAGAAGGGATAGAAGGAACCACAAAAGACTTCAATGAGGATAGTTGTGTCTTGGCCTAGGTTCGAATCAGGTACCTCCCACATATAAATCAGAACCCCACTTGTTGGGTACACTGAAGTTTCACATTAAATTGTGAACATCCAGAAGTATAGCAAGTGCTGCGTAACTTCGAACAAGGCCAAGAGTAACGCTGAATGCGCAGAAGAAAAATTTCAGACAAGGGGGTGTGTGTTCGAAGGTGTGAGAAGTGACAGGCGGCCAGAACTGGCTGCTCTAATTGTGTACAAGGCAGCTAAGGTAGTTCAGACTGGACGACCGAGGCAGTGGGGTCGATTCGGGGCAAGGAAAATCAATTTTAATTTCAGGATCTAACAGCGGTGGCAATGAGGATTGCTCTATCCTGCCTTATAAGGCCGTGTAGTGCGGTAGACTTTCGAAGGTCGCGGGTTCAAGTCTCGATGAGGTCATTGGATTTTTTCAATTGACCTAATCCTTCCAGCCGCACTATGGCCCTAGGGTCGAGCCTCTAACAGAAATGAGTACCAGGAATATTCTTGGAATCTTCCTGGGAGCAAAGGGCGGCCGGCGCGTAAGGCCGACAACCTTACCGCCATCTTTGAGCCGATTGTCTCGATAATGTAGGAACCTCAACATCTCACAATCCTGTGGGCCTCCACGGCCTGTTACAGGGATACTTTCACTTCACTTCACTTCACTTCACTTCACTGCCTCCATCTTCAGGCTGAAAAATGAACCTAGAAAGTAGCCAAGAACGAGCAGGTGGCAAGGGAAACGGATCTCACGTCGAAAACCGCGTCGGATAAGAAGAGTAAATGGATTTAGAGAGAACTAGTAAAAAAAAAAGGAATTCGGAGAGAACAGCATGAAAAAGGTAGAGGGAATTTCTTTATGGCTACATGGCGTTACTTTCAAAATACATTTTTATTCAATCCCCCCCCCCCTTCCCCATTTAGTGTGCACACCGGCTCTAGGGCCCACGCAGTTTCCTATTCTATGGGCATCAGATGTCCATTCCCTAGAGAGAAGGGGCCGGAGCGAGGGGCAACCCCACTGACCTACAGTGCTGGTGCTAAGATTACGTGCGTTTTATGGCGTTATGCTTAGATAAGCACAAGGAAAAATTTACCTTTTAATGTGGTCAAGACAAATATTCAGCATAATGCAACTAGCATTTTCTAGGATAATGTATTAATTTTAAGGGGAATATTAGCTCTGTTTTAAACGTTAATGCCCAAATTCTGTATCCGTTAATCATTTGTAAGATTTTAAACGAAACCGGGTTTTCCGAATTTTTGCAGATTTGTCTAGCTTCTAAGCATTTGGAGTGCAGACTGACGTCTCCACTAATGATGGATGGGAATCTTGTTTGCAGAAATTGCTAAATGAAGCATTTCCCTCTGTACATTAGCATACGTCCTGTCTGCGCTGGCCAACCTTTTATGCGATAAAGACCTCGTAAGTACAGAATCGCGTCGACAGAAACCCTGCCGCTAAACCTACCAGTTTTCAGCCTGCCGCATCAAAATTATTGCCTGCTGGGCCACACAGCCTGATATATGGTAACGACGTTTCAGAAGAACTTAATGGCTCCATGTTTGGTATATAATAGTTGTTCTCGTCGCCTTGAATTTGGAGACAGCACGTTAAACCCGAAATGATAGTACAGATCTCCCACAGTACGCGACATATTGTCACGAGTATGGGCGACTTATAAGACGGCGGTTTACATTGGATGATTGGATTTATTGCACCTTATACATTCACGGGAAATACAGGCCTATCGCTATTCTACACACTTTTCATTTCACCGTTACACATGCGCTAGGATTCTCAGTCTTCACTAGTCGTATCCTAGCAACGGGTTTATCACAGTCTCACTGTAACTTGAAATCACACATTAAGATTTCTTGTCAGAGTCTAATTCTTCCTTGCCATTTCCGAAGATTCGACTCGACTATTCTCGATTACTGTTCTATACTCCTCCTACTCTGCTTCTACTGTTGTAAACTCTATCGCGCCTTCTGACTGTGCCCTTTTATAACTGGTCGGCACGGACCCCAATAATGCGTCTTTACTCGTCCGTTGCCTAGCAATGGACGTCCTATTTTTGGGCGCGTTGCTTCGTGGGAATTTGTTTAGTGACGTCATAATATCATCTCATAATTAGCGCCGTGAGAATCTCAAGTTGAAAATAAGTATTAATGGCTTTCAGTATCTAATAGAATCAACGTAATTGCATATCAAAATATGACTCCACACGGTTGGCGCCATTAGACATAAAAGCCCGTAAGACAACATAATTAAGAGTCAGTGCTGGAAGGTGCAATATAATATGACACCCCACAGAGAGGTGGCCACGTCATAGCTCAAGCGGTTAGTCGCTGGCTTCCCATGGCGGCGACCCGGGTTCGATCCCGGGTCTGGTCAAGTGGGATTTGTGGTGGACAAAGTGGCGCTGGGGCAGGTTTTCTCCGAGTACTTCGCTTTCCCCTGCCAATCTTCATTCCACCAATTGCTCCACAATCACCCTCACCTATCATCTGGGGCTGGTACAATAGGCCAGAAGTGGCCACAGTACAATGGACTTAGTCCCACCCCACTAGCAATAAAAATACCCCACACAGATGTGGCATGTTACAGAATTATTCAGTTCTGAAGAGTGCTCTCGATAGAGATCTCCGCTCTGCGTATCTCTGTTACTCTGAAAGAACAGGAAGCACAGAAACCTGGATCTCTGTGTTTGTGGTTTATTTTACGGCACTGTGACAAGCCAAAATTCATAGCATCTAAATGTAGCGTGGCAGATGAGTGTTGAACTGAAAATATTTGGGAGGAAGCGGTCGTGACTTATGCGAGCTATTGTCCTGATATTTGCTCGGAGAGACTGAGGAAGACCACCGAATGAAATCTCCATTAGGATAGCCGACTTCCTGGCCGACATTCGAACCGAGAACTTTCTGGATAACAGCCCGACGTATTTCCGCTAGGCTGTGACAGCCAGCGCATCTGTTTCCGTGCCCATGTGAACAGGTAGTGAGGCACCTGTGGAAGGAAACCGATGTAGTTTCGAAACGGCGTGTTTTTCAGTATTTCATGCGAAAGAGAATGTCAGAAAAATAATTAATCCCAAATCCGCAATTATTTTAACAAAAGCCAGAGCATTAAAATTTATTGTTTTACAAAGTCGAATTAAACTCCGCGTGCATTCAGAGAAGCGGTAGGGCGCGGGGCAACAAGGGCTTTACCTTCATATTCTAATTTGCTCACCTGAACCATTTTCGTGATTAAAAAAGTTTCCAGCTGGTTTTGTGGTTTTGTCCGTTCGAGATGGCACACTATTGCATAGAGACCAAGTAGCACTCTTATGCAGATGGGCTTCTCTTCTGCCGATCGCAGGGGTGACCAACATGCTGCGCACTCATAACTGTCTTCACAGAAACACAGTCCTTCTTGAAACTCTGATAGTCCCTCAGCAAGGAAAGACAATTTTCTGCTATCTCAGTGTTCATATGTACGTATTGAAACATTCCGCCCCTTGTGTCTTCCAATCTAAATCTTGCACCCCATTTCTTTCAACTCCATTTTAATTTTGTTCTGTGGCTGTGACTTCAAAATAGTTTCTTCGCTAAAGGGTTTGCATCTAAATTTCTTTAACAGTAACAAGAGACTTGAGAAGAAGGCATAATGAGAAATTTAAAAATTTTCACTCGTCACGTGCTATGCGGTTCTTAAAATGAAGGATGCTGATAAGATAGGAAACATGTAGCACGCATGGAGGAAATGAGAAATGCATAGAACATGTACTTGAGCATCGTATGGAATTGCGCCATATCTCAAGCGATTAGTCGCTGGCTTCCCACCGCGGCGGCCCGGGTTCGATCCCGGGTCTGGTTAAGTGGAATTTGTGGTGGACAAAATAGCGCTGGGGCAGGTTTTCTCCGAGTACTTCGGTTTCCCCTGCCAATCTTCATTCCACCAATTGCTCCACAGTCACACTCACCTATCATCTGGGGCTGGTAAAATAGGCCGCAAGTGGCCGCAGTACAAGGGACTTAGTCCCACCCCACTAGCAATAAAATGAGAGTGATTGTGGAGCAATAGGTGGAATAAAGATTGGCAAGGGAAACCGAAGTACTCGGAGAAAACCCGCGCCAGCGCTACTTTGTCCACCACAAATCGCACTTGACCAGACCCGGGATCGAACCCGGGCCGCCGCGGTGGGAAGCCAGCGACTAACCGCTTGAGCTATGGCACGACCCAGAGACGAATACCTACTTGCAGGTCTTGCTAAATATACGTTGGAGTTAAGATATTTGGAACCGAATGTACAGAGTAAATTTCAAGGAGCAAAAGAGTTCATGTTCTTCCCTTGTTTTGCCACAGCTTGCAGCAATCTGTTTGTAAGAGTGTACCAAAAGTTTCTCAGGAATTCGAAATGTAATAGAGCGAGCGTGCCGGAATTGTGAATCTGAGCCCGCATTTCTGGGCTCGTTTCTTCTCCACTTTGCCATGTGAACTTGGAGCGTGAAGGAGCACTGCGTCCTTTTCGTTACGTGCATGTTTATACAGAAGATGAAGCTAAATTGTAAACTGTGCTTAGAATTTACAGTTGATTGTAACGCTCTTCTGACTGAATATGTACCCTAAGGTGCAAATTCTGCGTTCGTTGCACCAATATTTACATTTCGGATTCACGTGAGTCGCTCATTCACCAAGTTGCCTCTTTAAAACTGTTGGAAGCAGGGATAGTTAGCTCAATTGGTATAGCAATGAGGTTAGGGCTGAGCGGCCGGTGTTCGATTCCCTGCAGAGACACGCGATTATTGTCAACATCAAACATCCAAGCTGGGGCCCACTCAGCCTCCTATCCAATGGCCACCTTATCCTATTTTCTCGGGAGTAAAGTGGCCAGAATGTGAAGCTGACCAATCTCCATCCAGTGTCGTGGTCTAGAATGTTGGAAGTATACCGTCACTCCCTCATATGACTTCATGACATATCCTTAATGAAGTAAGCACACGGACAACTTTACCCTTTTACCTTTTACAAACCAATATTTTGGAGCCCGTATAGAGCAGTCAGTATAGCGACTGGCTACAGGCTGGACGTGAGGAGCCGGGATAGAGCAGTCAGTATAGCGACTGGCTACAGGCTGGACGTGAGGAGCCGGGATAGCTCAGTCGGTATAGCGACTGGCTACGGGCTGGACGTGAGGAGCCGGGATAGCTCAGTCGGTATAGCGACTGGCTACAGGCTGGACGACCGAGGGATGGAGTTCCGAGTTTCGGTAGGGTCAAGAATTTTCTCTTCCCCACGTCGTCCAGATCGGCTCTGCGACTCACCCAGACTTTTACCCAACGGGTAATGGGTATTCCTTCCCTGGGGAAAAATTGTCGGAGCGTCAAAGAGGCAAACACACCCTATTTAATGCCAAAATTGAAAATGGCCTGGAAATGTAACTAAATTCCCTCTACAACTTTATGGTGATAATATTAAGCAAGGGGATGTTATACACATTTTTTGTATCTCAGCTGGATGAGGGCTGGAAGAGATGGCGTGATTACATGCTTACCAACCGTTCTTCTCCTTTGTTACATATTTCTGAGTCGTTATGGCTTAGACAGTAAAGTACTCTTTACGGACAGAATGAACCTGGTTCAATTTATAGCATGAACCGTCTTTAGACATGTTCTGAGTGTCACATGTCCAATTTGCGACTGTAAAAATTTGTCCGCGGCAGATTTTTCTCACAGTTCAACATATTTATCTTTATTATTCTACAGTCATAATATTAGATATAGAGCGAAACAGTTGCAAGGATATGTTTGTTTAAATAAGACTGTGCAATAGCAAAGTAATCATCACCTCAGGTGAAAGTGGAGACGCTTTCTGTTGGCATGTATTAAGTCACTTTCACCCATGAATAAGAATAGATCCCTCATTTTTTAAATGATATAATTTCTACACCTTCTATTGTTTCCCATTGTATAATATTGTGACTTATCGACCCACTGTTAGGCAACGGGCCACTAGACACGCATTCTTGAGAATAGAGGAGCAGTGTTTTCTGTGGACCGCGCACGGACAGTTGCTATGCAACGATCTCTAAACACATTCTCGCGTACGGGGTAACATCACGCAACAATAGAGAGGCTGTGTTTTCTGCTGTGGTCCGTGCCGAGTGGTTATAAATGACACGAAATGCCGTTGGCAGTCAGTTGTCAATAGGAGATAGCCACGGGAAGTTGATAGTTGAAGAAGAATTAGAAATCAGCCTGTGAAAACTTAGTATGTGATTAGAAAATTTAGTTAGAGTGAGACTGTTTTAATTCCGTTAACAAGGTACGACTAGTGAAGACTGAGAATCCTATTTCGTGTTTTACGGCGAACTGTAAGTAAAAGTAAATCTATCCCTGTAACAGGCCGTGAAGGCCCATAGGGTTGTGAGACGTTGAGGGGTCCCACATTATCTAAACAGTCGGCTCACAGATGGCGGTAAGGTTGTCAGCCTTACGCGCCGGCCGAGCTTTAATCCCTAGGAAAATTATTTAATTAATTCCTGGAACTCATTTCTGTTAGAGTCTGAGTTGACCCCAGGCTGTAAACTATATAAATAAGCGAATAGCGAATAGCCAATTGTAAGATTCAGTTACTTCCAGCAAACTCAAATGGACCAACTCATATGACATTTTCTTACCTTAAGCTCTTACGCGTATATAAGCATGATTCAAGATTTGCATTTTAAAGGGCAAGAAAGTTCTTCGTAATACGATCAGTTCAAGCCGGTGTAATTTTCTTTACGAAGAAGGCATGCAAATTTGTTTCACAGTCGTTATGCATGGCTTATTCAGTCACACAATAAAATTATTGGAATTACTTTATTGAATCACTCAGTTGTTTCCTTTACCTCGAATCTCACAGCCCGCGAGTGAATGAGCACACATAGATGAGGAAATTTCCTTCTGTATCACATCCATTACGTTCTAGACCATATCTGAACAAACATTCATTAATCCTACAGAAACTGAGTTTAGCGTCCAACTACAAGGAAACTGAATTTGTAGCGTGGGAAATTACACTGTTCACTTACGGAGTGAGAGGGCGGGAGGGTCGTGGCTGTTTCCACACATCGTCGACGCAAAGGATTAGATAAATTCCGGCCGACTGGTGTAACTCTTTAACTTTAACTGCAACTCTAAAATCCAGTCTATATTTCTCCCAATAAAGTGGAGGGCGCTTATAATTTTTGATATGTACGATATTTTGGGGGAAGGCAGGCATGCGGTAGTGTAGTTGCTTGAGGCACTATGCTACAAGCCGGAATATCACGGGTTCGATTCCCGATAAAGTCATCGGAATTTTCAGTTGAACTAATCCTTCCAGGAGCAGTATGGTCCTGGGATCGACTCAGCCTCTAGCAGAAGTGGGTACCAGGAATTTTCCTGGGGTGTAACGGGCGGCCGGCGCGTAAGGCAGATAATCTCACCGCCATCTGTGAGCCGAGTGTCTAGAAAATGTGGGATCCTCGACGTCTCACGACCCTATGGGCCACCACGGTCTATTATAGGGATAGCTTTACCTTTTCATTGAAAAAATTCATGCTCTTTGGGGTACTGCTCTAGACAGTTTTTACTGTATGAGCCTTCATATTATTAATTTTCCCTCCTATCACCTGTAGTCCTTTCCAGTCCTACATGTTACTGGATGATATATCGAGGTCGACGTTTAACACTATCTCCCAAAAATAGCACATATAAATATTAAATCCTAAAACCCTAATTTTATATAGTATACTATGCAACACCTCACATATCCACAATAAAATGTTATGTGTACTTATAGGAAAGACGATGCAGTGAAACAAAGTACTGTTGGCTTCCTTGTGATTTGTGACATGACTCACATTCTGCCACCTTTTAACGCACAGAAATTATTGTTATTTAACTCGAAATTATGTAATTTCCGAGCTCTCCTCTCACGTTACGTACTCACTCATGGAGCAGAGCCCTTCTTGAGAATCCGGTAATTCTGCAGCTACTCAAGAACTTCCCAGGATATTATGGAACTCGAAGATTCATTACCGTATTCGAAAGAGCCCTCCACTCATCCCTATACTGAGCCAGATCAATCCAATCCAAACCACCCCATCCTATCTTTCTAAGATCAATTTTATTACTGTCCACCTCCTTACGTCTTGGTATTCCCAGTGGTCTCTTTCCTTCTGGCTTTCCCACTAATATCCCATATGCATTCCTCTTCTACCCCATTCGTGCCACATGCCCTGCCCATCTCATCCTCCTTGACTTGATCATTCTAGTTATACTTGGAGAAGCGTACGAGCTATGAAGCTCCTCATTATGCAGTTTTCTCCAACCTCCTGTCACTTCATCTCTCTTCGGTCCAGATATTCTCCTCAGTATCCTGCTCTCAGACACCTTCAGTCTATTATGTTCCTCCCTTAATGTCACACCCCCAAAAATTATAATTTCTTATATTCTGATTTTTATATTTTTAGTTAGCAGACGAGAAGACTAAATGTTCTGGGCTAAATGGTAGCAAGCATTACCCGAATTCAATCTCCTCTGAATTCTTCTCCTCATAACATTAATTATTTATGTGGAGCAGCATATGACCTAACTGTGCTAAACGTTTCGTGTTACATAATGAACTTAGGGATGTTTTCCGTGTGTCTTCCATCAGCCCGATCCCTACTCCTCTGTTGATCTTGTGTTGTGTACTTCAGCTTGGAAATCTCTGCAATGTCATTTCCTGCTGTTCGTGACTACACTCAACTGCAGAGTTGAGTCTCGGCTAGAAGCATCGAACTTGTCCTGTGTTTACGTGCTTAGTGAACGCCCTGTGTTTTGATGGTGTTTTATGTTATTTAATAATGCTGCATCAGAGAAATAGGATGAGGTGGTACTGGCTGGTTTCATCTGACTCACGATAGAGACCAGCAGTGGAGGACTCTTGTAAATTATTATTCTTCTTCAAATTCCATGAAATGTTTGGAATCCCTGAGGAACTGGGCGGCTAGCGGCTTCTCAAATGGGATTGAGCTCCATGGAATTAGTTACTAAATTGTAACTAATGGCCATGTAAAGTTTCTCGACCATGTATAAAAATTCTGCTGATTTAGTATGATTGAGCTTCCAAAAATACAAGTTCGCTCCACGGCCATGTTGGTGATCCGACGACGGAGTTGAAAATAACGAAGTCCTGTCTGACTCTAGTGGCATATGTTGTGATTTTCACGAAGTCTGTAATTCATAAACGGAACGAACACACAAACTTAGCCGGTTAGTTACAACAGTGATGCCATGGATACTTGAATAGTCTAGAAACGTGAATTCGGGGCCGGTGCAAACCTGATATTAGCCCCAGGCAATAAGAAATTGTTCCCTCACCTGCGGTAATAACAGATCGACTTTCTCGAAACTTTGTCTCAATTAATGACGCGAAATTTCTAAACACTGGGACGAAAACTGTAATTAGTTTCTTGTTTCTTAGAAGAGTTTAATTTCCACTGTTTAAATATTTGCAATTATGGTTAGTATATGAACAATGGATCAATAGAAACTACGGGCCATTATCACTATANGGGGGGGGGGGGGCTGCAAAATATGCCACCCCAAGCGGCCGCTTGTGTCACCTCTGCTGTGTCGCTGGCCTTATGTTTAGTCACGCATTATTCTTTTCATTCTTTTTCAACATTTTATCATCCAACATGGCCTCCAGAAACATAACTGAAGTTATGAAACGTAATATTTTATAATTAAAAAGTAATAAAACCGTGCAGTAATTAGAAGTTCCAGCTGCCTTAATTGAATCGGTGAAATTACCTAACTGTACTTTGACCGCATGGAGAGAGCCACGCCCAGAGCTACCCAAATGAAGCCCGTGTAAAATGAGCCCAGGTTCGCAGCTAAACCTGCAGTCAAAATGCAAATACGTGGAAGCCAGAACAGATTCTGCTGTTAATTAATTTTCTTCCCAGAGGACAATATGTGCTCTGAATTATATGTAATGCAGTCACAAGAACGGGAAGTTCACTCATGCAGTAATGGTTGTGCTTTCAGCAGTTCAACCGAGAAATGTGAAGTAAAATAGACACCATCATTTGCAAGCAACTGGAGAGATTGCCCTGCAGTTTTAGGAAAGTTTCCGAGATTTCTGTCATCTCATAACTTAAGAATAGAAGTGTCTGGGAAAACTGTATTAGAATTTCCCTGCGGCCAAATCTGGAAAGCAGCTATGTATAAAGATTTCTATATTGTGGAATATACCGCCTTGTAGTCCCTTTGAATGTCAACTGACGTTTCAGAAAAGCTGTCGCCTCCATTTTCAAGGCCGGAGAAAAAGCCGAGCAAGAAACCAGCAAGAAGCAGGTAGCGAGCAGGCCTCTGCTTGCTACTGGTATGTTTTTCTTCGACATGTTTGTTGACTTTCAGCGGATTACATAGCACCCTATCCCAGAAGATAGAATTCTACATAATCACAGATGTGAGGACCTCAGATCCTGTATATCTGATGTCTGACGTAAAATTTTCTTAAGACACATCAGTGAGTAATTGTAACGAAATTCATGTAGTCGAATCCTTCTTGAGAAGCTAATAGTTCATTAGCTAGTTAAAAAATTGGCAGCATTTTTTTAATCTTAATGTTCGTTACCGTATTCACAACAGCCCGCCACTGGCCAATATTCTGAGCCGGATGAGTCCAATATACTCTCTTGTACCATATTTGTTTATGGCCCATTTTGATATCATCCCCGCACCTTCGTATTCTGTCCCTTGTGTGCTACATGACCCGCCAACCTGATCTTCCTTGATTTGTGGGGAGCACAATTATGCGAAGTTCTCATTATACTGCTTCTTCCAATCTTCTGTTTCTTCATTTCTTATTAGGTCCAGGACGGATAATGTTATTCAGTTCCTCAGCAAACTCAGTTATATGAGAAATACCTTCTCGCACCTTAGTCATATAGCACTGCGAGGAAAGGAAAATATCTTGTTCAGAGGTTCTTGGAAGTTGCTTTATTGTGTCGCACTTCTGCGTTAGTCGGTCTTACATATACACGAAACTAATAAGAACGTATAAACTGATTCTTTTGAGATTGTAAGCGTTTGATGTGAAAATTTAATAAGGAATTACTGAAGATGAAAGTCCTTCAAATTTACATCGAATCAAGGCAGAACTGCGCAATGTTTACTGCGCATCGAGGTGGTGTAAAGTGAGTCCCAGAACGCAAACATGATGTTGCAAGTGTTGCCTGCTGCAGAGATCCCAATGCGCTGCTCTCCGTAATAGCATAGTTTGCTGTACGAGGCCAGTGCATAATTTTATTTTGGTTCCCATATTCAATTACACGGTTGAAATTAGTGCAGGAAATGTTGTGATGCATGCCCATGTGAAGATCAGCTACTCGTATTGCAGTTATTCAGAGCGGAGGCACTTTCAGTACACACACTGCACTTACAGACGTAATGTATCTCTATATGACGTGAATTCCAAGGAGTAAAATCTTTCTTGATAAGCTAATAGTTGCCGAGCTGCAAGTACGTGTCTACATTTTACGGAATCAAGTTTTGGCCTATTGTATTCCTATTGTGCATCTATTTAAAACGATATAGATGTTTAATTACATACTTGATTTGCATTCTTCACTTACTTATCCTTTTTTTTTCAGTCCAAGGATTAGGCATTAGTCTTTTCCGGCCTCATTTATAATCCCATCTCTTCCTTTCTGTTCACACATTTCTCTTGCCTTATACTTTGTAAGTCATGCGTAGTTTGTAAGATTTGAGGCTTTCACGGCGGTGACTATGAAGAAAGCAGGCTCTTCTACCCTGAAGATGGAGGCGATACGTTCCTCCGAAACGTCGGTTAACACCACATATACACGGTGCCAAATCCTAGAAGACTGCTTTCTTCATGCGTAGTTTGTTTAGGAATGCGATTTTGTTCCATTCTTCGGAGATGTCCCTTCTGTTCATGCCAGTTTTCGTCTATTTTTCGGTTTAATGAGAAAATTCCCAGCCCTCTCGTTGTATTTTCATTTCCCATTCATTCTAGTTTACTACAGCTATTCACAGATCGTACAAATGTCATCTAAGCTGCCTCTGTTCAGTGTCAAAGCCACAGCACCACATATAATAATATAAGCACTACCATGACTTGCTAAGATTTCAGAATTTTTTTTGTTCTGGATTTTTCTTAGTCTCGCTGAAATATTTCCACGTATCTATTACAGAGGGTTCTGAAAGAGGTGTATAACACTCGGGATTTCTGAGATCTGGGATATCTTCCCTTGTCTTGTGTTCTAAAGAATACGCGCTTCGGGAACCAGATTTGTTTCCGTCCTCCGGTAAAAGAATGAGAGGCACATACTCTGTTGGGTCCCGTAGAAATAGCAGAGACAGCTCTTTATAACATTCTGAACAGAGGATGCGCCCCTCAACCTTATGTCTGAGGACGGAAACAGATCAATTTCCTGAAACGTTGTGTTCTTTAGAACACCAGACGACTGACAAAGTCCAAGAACGAGTTAATAAAGAGTTTCACATATGTTTTGAAACGTATATACTTTCCTGTTAACAACATTATTTATGAAATGACGAGGTAGTTTGCGAAACAACTTTAAAGGTACGGTAGTATATACTCTCCACAACACTTTTTGACTGAAAGTTCTTGTATTACTGTCGTGTACCATCTACAGNAACAAGGTTACAGCTGTACTGAGTAACATTATAATGGCCTATGCATTGTTTTATATATCTCTTCTCTGAGTCTCGGCTTCCATTTTCGTCAATATAATGTTCGCATCGTTAAATCGTCCAATTTTACTTCTCTGTATACTCGCCTCCGCCAATCACAATGGCCGCGCGTTCTAAGGCGTGAACCTCCTTCGCCCGCTCGAATGCTGGGATCGTGGGTTCGAATCTCACTCGAGGCATGGATGTCTGTGTCCCTTTATTCTGTTTTTGTGCTGTTCTGTGTGTAGATAGAGGCCTTTCGACGAGCTGATCTCCCGTTCAAGGAGTCCTTCGAAATGTGCACAGAATTAAGGACTGAAAAGACGGCAAAGGTCCAACAAAAGGACTGTAGAGGTGTAAATAGATAGATAGATAGATAGATAGATAGACAGACATACAGACAGACAGATAGTTACATATACTCGCCTGTATTCACTTCCTAGCTTAAGAGTTCGAGAAACTGTATAGCCATTCATGGCATTGCTTAATTAAGCATCTCTTTGCTGTGACAGTATAAGTGTTTAAGGAATACATCGGGAAAAAGATTCGCCTATGGAAAGGAAATATACAGGAAAGCAAAATGAGTAGAAGTGAATAATGACGGAAAGAATAAGAAATTGAAACACTGGTTAAGTAAATAAATTATGAATTACAACTCTGAGCTACTAAATGACAACCGGAGATCTGATTATAGAAATTTCAAAGGGGATAAAAGTATATGATATTGTAAAATGGTTCATAATATTTCACGTCACACAGTTATATCGTGTATATCTATGTGTGTAAAATGAGTCGCATCCACCTTTGTTAATTTACAATGCGATCATACAGTACTTATATAAAGTTAACACTGTGTCTACGTGCAAGTCAATGAAGTAAATTAAAATTTCATGTGGCACGGGCGGTAAGAGACAGTAACCCAGCATCAGCGCACGCACGCACCCACCGCAGCTAATGCAATTAGCTACTTGTCAGTCCGATAATCGATAATAATATTACACGGTTCCCGCCGCCACATTACAACTTACACACTAGTGTCGTGTAATATTACAATATGCAGAGGGAAATCTGTTGTCGGTAGATTAATACGTTCGGCAGAGCGTTACAGCGCCATAATTCAGGCAGCTAGTCGCTTGCTTCCCACTGCGGCGGCCCGGGTTCCGAGCCCGTGTCTGGTCATGTGGAATTTGTGGTGGACAAAGTGGCACTGGAGCAGGTTTTCTCCGAGTACTGCGGTTTCCCTGTCAATCTTCACTCCACCAATTGCCCCACAATCACCATCATCTATCATCTGGGGCTGGTACAATGGGCCAGAAGTGTCCACAGTACAAGTGCACTCAGTCTTACCCAATAATAATAATAATAATAATAATAAAGAAATAATGAATTTCACTGTGTCCCCTCTCGGCGTGTTGCACCCAAATTCGGAGCAGTTGCACGAGAGGAAGATGTGACTCCATGAAGTCTGATAGTTTACCAAAGTTTGTGATGAATTTAATGCTTCCACTTTCATAAAAGAAAACAAAAAGAAACTGTGGCTTGTAGTCCGCAAGCGAACTATACCGACCGAGCGACCGCCGTTTGTCGGCTAAGTTAGTGCCAACTCTAGCCGATAGAGGGTGTCGCGTGGTTAGCGCAAAGGATCCCCACAGCCGTTAATCTCGGTTTTCTAGACCGGAGCCTCTATTTCCTTGTAGTTGTGTCTCTTGTCAACACGGCATGGCTCGTCCTCAGGTTGAGGATGGAGGAGAGGCCCACCAGCTATGGAGGGAAGATGCGAATATATTGAATAAGCAGTTGAAAAATAAACACAGGTATTAGAAACAGTGCCGGTCACGGTAGCCGAGCGGTCTAAGGCATACACTGTCTTCGCTCGCTCGAAAGCCAGAATCGTGGGTTCGAATCCCACTCAGGGCATGGATGTTTGTGTGCGTTTTTCTGTGTTTGTGTACAGGTAGAGGCCTTGCGACGAGCTGATCACCCGTCCAAGGAGTCCTACCGTATGTCTAAGATCTAGTAAAACCGAAACGGAGAGTTTCATGAAGGTGGACCAAGGCCCATATGAAGGCTGTAGCGCCAATTAAAAAAATTAGAAACAGTACGTAATATCTCTTTCTTTATCAAGAATTATGGAATTGTACAATGGAATAACTGTACCCGGAAATCGTTCGGAATAGGGCACATGCATATATTATCAGCTATAAGGGTTAGCGTGACTAATAATTTAGGATTCTAGATTGGATGAATGAATTGTCCGGACATCTCTATTACGATTACACTTGATTACAACAGCTAAAATATTAAACTCCTTGATAACGAATCTCAAGATATTTCTTCTGGTTCTCGGCCTGGTCTCTGGTCTCCATTCTTCTACTACTCAATACGAGTGACGACTTCTCAGTTACTATTTCATTCATAACTGAGGGGATAACCGAAGAGAGATCACCTCCTCTAAGGATTTCACTTCGCCTATCTTCGTCTTTTAAAAAGTCATTGCCATGGATATGCCTCCAACAGTTCAAACAAAACTACAGTAACGTTGCGTTTAGCAGGCCGTTGCCCAGCAGTGGACGTTTATTCTTGTTAGATTATTCTCTCAGACGCTATGTCACAACATATACTTTTTTGTTTACAGTGACCGATAATGTGACCTCCCAGAATATTGACCTTGCACAACACGATAGCTTTCCTTGTTCACAGCTTGTACTCTGTTTGCTCCTTGATTTACTCTTGGACGAATCATCACTGTAGTGTTGAATTAATTACATTATGACACGAGATTCGAAGTTCCCTCAGCGCTGATTGTAAAGACCACTATCCTCTGGGTTGGTGATATTTTGACTTTTGGAGGTACGTTCTGTCTCTCATAAGGGAGGAATAATGAGGACGGGTGAGGATGGTGTCATGTTTCTTCGAAACGTCAGTAAATTTTACCAGACTTCATGGCGTCACATCACAGACGACAGTAACTTTCGTTAGGATAGTGTAAAGGTGCGTCAACATTACTCGTGCTCGTGTGACTCGCTATGCTCGCGAGTAATGTGGACGATATGACAAGTCACGAGACAAGCAAATTTAAAATTTTTAATTTAAAAACTATAGCCAATAAATTAAAATACAACTACAGCCTATACACACTACGACTAAATATACTGATCCTCACGCGCCGAAGCCTGGCGAGCAACTGAAGTAGTGTGGACGAAGATTTACGGGCACAAGTAAAAACCAGACGAGTCTCCCGACGAGCAGAAGCCTGGAGAGCACGAGCATGAGCACGAGTAATGTGGACGCGCCTTAAGAGTGCATATCACTTCATTCGGTGACGTCACCCTTTTGCATTTTGCTACCCACCTGTCATTTTGTCTACAGAACTGAAGCTCCCCTGCAGTAAAATCGAAGTGTATTTTTTTTTGTGTATATTATTATTATTATTATTATGTGAATGATTACTGGAATTTCTTATTTTGAAATTTCACGTCCTATCCAGTCGGCCGTGAAGTTCCATCAGTGGCAAGTGATCCACTTGATGACAAATATTGACTTAAAGCACTACTCAGAATTATTAAATGTTCTGTTTATTTATCGAAACAACTTGGCAGTATCTGGCGAATTCTAAATCAATATCAGTAGTGGGCTGCACCAAATAACTTTACGTTTGCTACAAGTCGGAAGGTCGCGGGTTCAAATACCGATGAGGTCGTTGGATTTTTTTTTTCAGTTGACCTAATCCATCCGGGCGCACTATGGCCCTGGGGTTCACTCAGCCTCTAACAGAAATGAGTACCAGGAATTAAATAAATTATTTTCCTGGGAAGTAAAGCGAGGCCGGCGCATAAGGCTGACAACCTTACCGCCATCTTTGGGCCGATTGTCTAGATAATGTGGGACCCTTAACGTCTCACAACCCTATGGGCCTTCATGGCCTGTTACAGGGATAGCTTTACTTTTTACTATATATATATATATTTCGTATTTTCCTATGTTTACGTTTATGTTGCAGGTGAGTGTTCTCGTAGTAATGAAGGACGCCTTCTCTGACACATACCTATGTACATGGACGCACAGCATCACGGAAAGTGTAAGTGTAAATACATCTGAAGTGTTACTTTTGGGTACCTCTGCATTTCGATTTAGGCATGCGGAATGTAAGAAGGAACACAAATCTACGTAAGCAAACATTTTAAAGCAGCTAATGTTGCCTGGAGGCTGTATTTGCCAGCCTATACGTGTTGTGTCATCATGGACAGATTACGTAAGCTAAACCAGCCAAATGGCTTCGATTTACGGCTTTTCGGATTTATGTACATTCTGAATGGCAACTCAAATACTGAGATTGGCAAATGCAATTGGAAACAGGCATAGCCTATGCCGAATTTAAAGTTATGGCACAAGAGAACTGTTCCAGAATATTAATTCATGCTGTTTTGAAACCTTCTCGGGATATCCACGTTCACTTCATCTAATATAGCTTTGAGATTGCGTCAGTACCGAATAGTCACCGTTAGAAATTTAGTGGACGTACGGTAGGAACCAAAGTTTCCATACCGAGGGTTTCGCTCAACACACAGGACTTTTCTTTCATAAGGATGCCTACTCAAAGTAAGACATGCCCTCAAAGAAGTTTCAGTCGGAGAATACATTTTAATGGACATCCAAAACTATTTTAATCTATTTAATGTCGAGTCACAGGAACACTATGAATGGTGAACTGAAAGTGACGTAATCATCACCTGTTTTGTGTTTTCCGAGTACAAAGTGGCAGATGTGACTGATTGGTTGTTCGTTTCTCAATGCTCTGAACCTTTGCGTAATATTCTTCTTTGAGGTTTCTTCCCTCTGAGGGTTTGTAGCGCCAAGTTTCTGCCTCGCGATTTTCTACACCTTCTTCCGACAGGTGTCGTTCCCGCGTTACTTCTTCATATCCCATTTCCAATTTCGTCTTGGTTTGCCTTACTTCCGGCGCCTACTGGTCACCTTTCCAATGCCTGGTGGTGTTTCGTTCTTTCTTTGACTTTTTTTGTTTTCCTGTAGTGGAGTCAGTCCTCGATTGGACAGTAAGGTAACACATAAATACATTTATTGTCGGTAAGAAATGCAGCAATCGATTAAATTATTTTACAATGTTACGTACAAATAATTGCACACGTTAGACTGTGCCAAAGCATAATTTACAGAATCGCTTAATCGTGGAATGTATGCCATACCTTCTTCTTCCGCCTGCAGTTAGATCGAGTGTGGGCCTCGGCATAGCTCAAGCGGTTAGTCGCTGGCTTCCCATCGCGGCGGCCCGGGTTCGATCCCGGGTCTGATCAAGTGGGATTTGTGGTGGACAAAGTGGCGCTGGTGCAGGTTTTCTCCGAACACTTCGGTTTCCCCTGCCAATCTTCATTCCACCAATTGCTCCACAATCACCCTCACCTATCATCTGGGGCTTGTACAATAGGACACAAGTGGCCGCAGTACAAGGGACTTAGTCCCACCCCACTAGCAATAAAAAAATGTAGTTCCGTCTGTGAATATCCAATAAATCGACTCATCTAATCCGGAACCCATTAATTAGTTGTCGCTTTACACGGTACATGACAGTTCCAGAAGTTATTAGGATTCGCTTTTATATATTCTGAATGCGAGGGAAGTACTATAATTATATACGTTGACATCCTTGGGGTTCTCTTCCATTTGGGATGTTATTCTTGGAAATCGGGAAATGTTATGCATTAGCTTATGTTACACTTTTATTCACACGATGTCCTTGCAGCGTCAGAGTACAGCCAGGCAGACCGGTAATGGGGTTGCCACCTCAGCATTTCCGTACTTCCGGATGCCTCCATAGACCTGTTCATTATGCAGAGAGGGAGAATATCCCTGTATTTTGAAGTGCCTAGAAACTGCAGTTCAGCAAGCCCCGGGAGCTTACAAAAAGAAAGAATAACAACGGCAATTACAGGAGAAGTGATAATCAGTGATTTGTAACATCTTTGTGTAAAGTGGAAGCCAGTGTCGATTTATAGGTAAACTATACTACCACAGTCAATAAGTTTATGGAATGGCCGCAAAGGGTCGTACGGGAATTTACTGCCAATATGTTTCAGCAATGTTTTCCGCAGCTATATCAACGTTGGCAGACTTGCGTAGCAACCAACGGCAACTATTTTGAGGGCCGATGTGGATCTGCGTAAGTGTATGCCAATACCTTGTAATATGATGCGATAAAACCATATTCCACGAACTTAATGACTCTACCACGTATTACTATACTTATACTTAACGAAGAATACTGTATATATATATTTTATGCATAAGAAATCCACACCAACGTACTGGTATTGAACCTACTAGACAATAGGAAAACTCACTGATATATTAGGTTTTTGGACTTTATCCATCGTCCTGGTTTTTAAGATAACTAATAAAAACACGACGTTTCGGAAACTGGATCTGTTTCCGTCCTCAGGTGAAGGGAAACCTATTCTGTTGGGTCCGTTAGAAAGTCTTAGAAAGAGCTTTCTAACGGACACAACAGAATAGGTTTCCCTTCACCTGAGGACGGAAACAGATCCAGTTTCCGAAACGTCGTGTTTTTATTAGTTATCTTAAAAACCAGGACGATGGATAAAGTCCAAAAACCTAATATATCAGTGTGTTATACACCATCGTCAGAATCCTATAGTAACTAATAGGAAAACTACACATGGTCTTGAAAGATACACCATTCTAACTCTAGCAGAAAGACCTGGGTAAACCCTCAATGCAGGAATTAAAATGGTACCTAAGTGAAGAAAAAGGAATATGTGTTACGTCTTTGGGCATAACTCAGTCACGAGCCAGTACTTATTGAACATATATATTTATTGCAGAGTCTGCAGATTGTGTATAATAAACGTGTGGAAAAAAAGATCTTGGGGTATATGTGGTGTATCATCACATTTCGGTGACCTAGCTTAGTAATTATTTGAGAACAGGGTGCCGAGGAGAATATTTGGGACGAAGAGTGATAAAGTGACAGGAGGTTGGAGAAAACTGCATAAAGTTCAACTTCATAACTTGTTCTCTTCGCCATTTACAATCATAATGGTTGAGTCTAGGAGGATGAGGTAGGCAGGGCATGTAGCACACATGAGACGATATATATATATATATATATATACTTCAGGGTTTTGGTTGGAAAGTCAAAAGGGAAAAAATATCATTAGAAAGACCTAGACTTAGGTGAGAGGATAATATTAAAATCGTTCGCACATAAGTAGAATGTGTTGGTATATACGGGATTCATCTAGTTGAGGATGGGTACCACTGGCGGGCTCTTTTGACACAGTAATAAAATATCTGGTTCCTTAAAATGTAGGGAAGTTCTTGCGTACCTGACAGACTGGTAGATTCTCAAGCAGAACTTTGCTCCATATTTATATTGAACACTCGTGTTACAGATAGTTGGGGCGATCATCCCTGCTCTGAGAGGCAATGGTAACCTTTTCATCGGTTCCATTTATAGCTTGATTCCGAAACTTTTGCAGCGCCAAGAGAGTATGGCCTTTGACACAGTTGCTCGCCACATCAAAGTGACAATCTGGAATGCGAAACTTCGAAATGTACGCTACCACAGTTATGAAATAAAATGCCCTGCACTTCAGTGATTGCAGTCACATATATCAGTATGACAGGAGGACTCATGTTGCACATCATTTTGTATGGTCCTATTAATTATATGAACAGATGCATTTTGAAACATGCAGGATTGAAGCCCCGAATATTGTGGCTTGTTTTTTTTATGTCTGAATGGGGTGAAATCATTTTGATGGACTGAATGTGCTGTTTGAAGTTAAATTACGTTTCTTGTTTGGAATTACATTAAAATACAGATACACTGAACTTAGTATCTTAGTATGAGTTTAGTCGAACCCATTCGAATCAGTGACCCGCTTCCGCCTGATTTACATAATATTTGTTATACGTGTATGCGATTCTCATAACTGTAGACCCTAAAGTGTGCTATTTCGCCATCGGTGTCATTATCTGAATTACTATACAGGGTGTATATGTTACAACGCTCTGTAGTATAAGGGGCAGTCAAATGAAAACGGGTCCCCACGCATAACTCACACGGCCCGCAAGTTTGTAACACTGGAATTTGCTTACGGTACGAACATCTGATGGGGACTCAGGAAAGTACAGTGACAACGTGCCCTTACACACTAGTCGTTTGTTTATTGTGCTGGAAGTAAGGTTAGCGCTACGTGTGGTCGTCCAACATCAGTAATTGAGGCGGGTAAAGAAGAACAGCGAAGTGCAGTGCACTTTTTGAATGTTGAAGGAGTAGGAGGATGAGAAATTCATCGTCGCATATCTGCTGTTTACGGCGAACACAACATGTCACGCCCGCGTGTGCTGGCATGGCATAAGAGATTCCGAGAGGGACGTGTGTCACTGCAAGATGATGCTCGCCCAGGACAGGCTCATCGTGTCATCACTCCTGATGTTATTGCTGCATTGGATGGTCATATCTGGGCAAACCGACGGATCACTGTGGAAGAAATTAGTCTTTTGATGGGAATAAGTCACGGTTTCGTACACGCCATTGTGACAAAACACCTGCTGTACCGCAAAATCTGCGCGCAGTGGGTTCCACATCAACTTACGGAGAAATAGAAGACTCAGAGAATGGCTGCATCACTGGGTCACTTGCAACGATACCATGAGGAAGAGTATGCTTTTCTGTCCCGTATTGCCACTGGGGACGAAACTTGGTGTCACAATTTTGAACCCGAGAGCAAACGGCAGAACCGACAATGGAAACACGTGAATTCTCCCCCAACCAAGAAATCCAAAGCCGTACAAACAAGTTCCAGTAAAGTGATGATGACGTTCTTCTTCGACTGCAAGTGTCTTCTGCTTGTCGAATTTCTCGAGCATGGGGCCGCAATCAGTGCACAGCGCTTTGAAGACATTTTGCAGGAACTGAGGCGTTCCATTAAGTCAAAACGCCCTGGAATGCTATCGTACGGCATTATCCTTTTTAATAATAATGCGCGCCCCCACACTGCCAACTCTGTGAGGAATACGCTACAGAGATTTGGTTGGGAATTGCTTCGACATCCCCCCTACAGTCCAGATCTCTCCCCACGTGATTTTCCCATTTTTGGAGACCTGAAGTGACATTCGTGGACATCGGTTTGCATCGGACGAAGACGTGTGTGGTTGGGTAAAGATGTGGTTCAGTAGACAGCCCACAAGCTTTTTCAAGGATGGGATTGACCGTCTTATCTCCCAGTGGGATAAATATATTAACAGTTTTGGCGATTAATTTTGAGGTAAGAAATGTTCTTTAATATGTTTTGGCTTCTGACCCCTTTTCATTTGACTGCCCCTCATGTACAGATGGGTTCAATGTACTCATATTTTTTTAATACACCCATGTCTGGAAACGGTTTGTTTACGCGCTAGGGCCTCTGAAATATGAAATATGCCCTTACCACTTACCGCTGCGGTTTACTGGTGACATTTTCCTAACATTTCTCCAAGAGAACTTACCCGAGCTGCTAGAAGTAGTCCTTTTGGAAGTTCCTCGTGAAATGTCGTTCCAGCATGATGGGCCCTCAGCACACTGCACTAGTGTTTATTTGGATGAAACTTCTGGCAACAGATGGATTGGACATGGGGTCCCAATAATCTGGCCCCCTCACTCCCCTGACTTGATTCTATGGATTTCTTTCTCTGGGGTACATACAAAGCTTGGTGTACGAGACACAGTATGATCTTGTCGGAAGAACTGCAGTAGCAACTGGAACCATCCTGGAAATGCCGGAAATCTTTCAAAGAGTTCGGCGTAACATAGCCAGGCGGAGGAGAACATGCAGTTATGTCGGCGGCCGCCATTTTGAGAAGCTTTTACGATGTAAAACAAAGATAACACCTAGAACTTATGCAACCTCTATGAAATATTGTGGCTTTTATTGCCAAATGGAAGCGTTTCCGAACATTGGTGCATTAACAAAATATGATCAGATTGAACCAATATATTTATCACAGAGCGTTGTAACATATTTATTTACACCCTGTTTACAGTTTTTTTATATGAAGATGGAATAACGCAGTTGGTATTGCGACTGGCGTTGGCCTTCGCGACGGAGGGGTCGGAGTTCGGATCCCGATAGGGTCAGGATTTTTCTCCTGTACACGCCATCCACACCGGCTCTGGGGCCACCCAGCCTAATATCCAATGAGTACCGGGGGTACTTTCCCCCAAGGTAAAGCAACCCGGTTATGAAGCTGACCACTCCCAACAAATGCATAGATCGAGAACACATGGACTTATACGTCCACTCCACTACCCCATACATCTTCATGGCATAGTGCTTAATTAGTTAAGCAAAGGGACTTTACACTTCAATATGTTATAAAGTATTAAAATTTAGCAATTTAACGAAAATTTCATACGCACTCATTTGATGTTCTTCTGAAACTTATAGAAGTATACTTTATTTTGCAATTTATTTAGCGAGGCTGTCTGTAGCTCAGATTACATAGAGTCCAGTGTTGGACAGTAGGCAATGAATTGGAAACAACATAAAGGGAAAGGCGGTGGACTAATTTAAGCCACTACTTTAGGATTAGCCTATAGGGACTGTAGAAAACCATAAAAAACTTCAGGATAATCAATATCCTGGCCTACATTCTCAACATGATCCCTCCCGACACATGTTAAAATCATCCCTGCTTGAACAAAATTGCTCTCTGGTAATTTTCATGAACGATGTAATTATGAAACTGAAATGTATGATTTCTAAATTCTGCGAATTATGGAAGCGGAAAAAAGTGACATGCATATGAAATGCAGTCAGCAATTTGGATATTCATAGAAAGTCTGCAGTTCACAGAAATCAGTACTATGACTATACATTACGTAAAAACAATTTTTTTGTTGCTAGTGGGGTGGGACTAAGTCCCTTGTACTGCGGCCACTTCTGGTCTATTGTACCAGCCCCAGATGATAGGTGAGGGTGATTGTGGAGAAGGGGAAACCGAAGTACTCGGATAAAATCTGCCCCAGCGCCACTTTGTCCAACACAAATCCCACTTGACCAGACCTAGGATCGAACCCGGGCCGCCGCGGTGGGAAGCCAGCGACTAACCGCTTGAGCTGTGGCGCGGCCCAAAACAAGAGATAAAATGTGAAGTATCTTTTCCGCACAAACTCCAGAAGTAATTCATTTCCGCTACTGCTTGTACCAAACTGAAAATTTGTATTTTGTAGACTGTGATGCCGTCTAGTGTGGTAGAAGTTTGCCGACGTTTTGGAGGATAGTACCCTCTGCTTTCTAGTTGTTTCGTTCTTGTTCGGTTTACGCTTCGACCCTGAAGATGAAGGTGTTATATTCCCCTTAGAAGAATCTAGAAGCTTCACTTTCCCATTATGGACACTGCTGTGAGAAACTGAAATCCAAATATTTTACTTTTTCGTAGATTGTCTAACCAAAGTGTATTTAACTTCATGGACATACTGTGTTTCCTCTCCTCTTTATGTATATGAATATTTGTATGTATTAGGCATGCGGTGGCATTTGGTGTGGGATTCATGACAATATGAATCGGTCTGCTGCGTTATGAATAATTTAAAATAAAACTCTTCCTTTACAGATGTTCCATTATTACGTGCCATATTTTACAAGATGGGTTCTGCACATTAGATTAAGCAAAAAGTTACAAACCTGAAGGCTACTCTAATTTCAACTTCCGCGGTCATTTCTTGAGCATGTCCTGAGTTCAGCGAATTGCATATAAGAAGAAAGCTAACAAAAGAGCTTATAGGAAACTCTTTCATTTTTACTTTATTATAAGAGATGCTCAAAATGGCTTCCGTATTCAGAGTCACGTAACTCAGCTGTGCATGGAGAAGAGACACCCAGTCGTTCGAAGATAACGCCTCTATTCTTTGTTTCATTTGCAACGTATTTGATTTGGACCCCTCAATTCTGCTCTAGTACCTTTTGTACCAGCATACACCTTAGTATTTAAATGTCCTAAAAGAAAGAAAAGTCAAGGCACTGAAGTCAAGTGATCGTACAGGCCAGGAGATTGAAGCTTCACGTTCGGAACGAAACGAGAAACCAGGATAACTTTCCGACAACCTCAATGCAGTGGATCCCCGTCCTTTCGAAAGGACATGCCAGGATGCGTAATGAAGGATATACCTTCTAACAGTGGGCCGCGCCATAGTTCAGGTGGTTAGTCGCCGGTTTGTCACCTCCGAGGTCGGCGTTTGAGCCCAGGTCAGTCATGTGGGATTTGTTGTGGACAAAGTGGCAGGGCAGTTTTCTCCGGGTACTTCGTTTTCCCCTGCCAATTCTCATTGCACCTACTGCTCCAAAATCATAATCTATCATCCGGGTCTACTTAGTGGCCGACGAAGCAAGTAGACTCAGTCTAACTCCACCCCAAGGAAGTAAAAGAAAAAAACTAACTTCCAATAGTCCACTTATGTTTGTTGAACGATAACGAAGTCATTAACAACCACAGTGTCTTGCCGGAAAAATGTAAAACCTGTGGGGCAGTCATCTAAGTTTTCAACCCACAGGTTGGCGGAAAACTGTCGTTGCTGGTGGCAAGACCGGTTCTCATGAGGACGCCCGTCTCATCACACAAGTTTGTTGTAAATGTTGGTGATCCCAGCCGCAGTGAACCACGATTCTGGTAAAACGTTTGCTCTTCGCGTAGGTTCATCGGTCCACTGTTGCAGAACCCTTTGAGAGGATGCACACTGAAGGGAAAGGGATGCAGTTTCTGTTCTTCTAACGCATGGTCAGATGCAGGACGTCTGGCACTCATGGCTGGCTGTCCGCAAGGCAACTATACCAACCGAACGACCACCGCTTGTCGGCGAAGTTAGTGCGAGCTTTTGCGGATAGAGGGTGTCGCGTGGGCAGCACAACAAATCCCCACGGCAGTTAATCCCAGTTCTCTAGACCGGAGCCGTTGTTTCCTTGAAACAGCTCCTCAATTATCATCACTAGGGCCCGGATTTTTATGACCTAAAAACTATAAATATATGCATGCACTTATGACCCAAAATTATGTCAAATATGACCTAAAAATGTAAAATATGACCTTAAATATTAAATGGGACATAAAATTTCACAATTTTAATTACAACTTTTACTAGAGTTTAAGAATAAAGATATTGAATATATGATAGTAGGTCCTACTTACCAAATTAGCCCTATTATGTCTCTGAAGGAAAGAAAACTGATGGAATTTCGACATTTCGTACTGGATTAAACCATTCATTGTTTTCTTTTTAATACTGATATTTGCGTTCATATTATAGACAAACACTGGTACACATGGTATGAACACTAACTTAACTCTGTTATCTAAAAACACCATTTAAAAGAACACAAGCTATTCACGTCTCAATTTTCACTGTTACAATTGCAATTTATAACTACATGCATTTTCAAATTTTCAAATTTGAAAGATCGCCGATTATCACTAAGGATAGTTTTGTATTTGGAAAAACTTCGTTCCACATCACATGATGTGACAGGAGCATATTTGAAGAATGTCAAGTCGTTTGGTGACAGTTCTGTA